>NW_027125048.1:0-244168 GCF_009768925.1 Cryptosporidium bovis
AATGATTTTAAGTGGTCCAGCGACATTCCCTGTTTGAATTATTTCATTTATAAACTTTGTTATGATTGGATCACTTGGTTCATTATTTATAGAAATGCAATTAAGCTTATCTATTGTTTCACTAGTTTTGTATTTCTCTAGTAGCTCGTTAGCGAATCTAGTTATTTTTTCAAATTCGATAAAATTATTCTTGTAAGTCTCAAACATCAATGTTTGAGGTGGTGGTAATTCAACAACTATTTTGCCTATATGTGATGCCTTCTGCAAGTATTTTAACGCCTCAAGAGTGGAGGATTCCATTTTAAATGTTTTAACTGGCAAAATAGGATTATTTTGATATCTTTCCTTTAAATGATATCTTAAGAGCAAATCTCTTATATAATTTGGTTCATTTTTTACCAACTCATCTATTTCTAGTCTTCTATATATCTTCTCTGGATATATTTCATTCGCTTCAAAGTCTGATAAGATGTTTCTTTTACCTAATTCAATGAACGTACCACCTCTTTTCAGTTTCTTAAATGATTCATGAATAAATTCACCAGAAAGACAATTGAGAACAACATCTAATTCCGGCTTTTTTTTATATTTTCTAGATGCAATCATCAAATATTGATTAAATTTTTCAATGAAAATGTTTGAATCTCTGGAACTCATTATATAATGTACACCTATTCCAGTCAACCACTCCCTCTTTGACTTTGAGGAACAAGTTGCAAAAATAATTGCTCCTATATTCAAGCAATATTGAACAGCAGCAATTCCTACTCCACCGGTCGCGGCGTGAATAAGAACAAAATCATTTCTTTTAACCTTATAGATATCATTAAATGATGCTTCAACTGTACAAAATATAACAGGTAGTGCTGCTGCTTCTTCAAATGTCAAATATTCTGGTTTATGAGTAATGAGCCTTGACGAGGTTACAATTTTTGTTTTGAAAGAGCCTTCTGCAAATCCCCAAACTTTGTCACCAATATAAAAATCATTTACATTTTCTCCCTTCTCTATTATTATACCAGAAAAGTCACTTCCGGGTTCCCCAGGGTCTCCAGGGTAGAGATTCATAATATTTAGTATATCCCTGAAATTTAATCCAACGGCCTTTACTTGTATTTTTACTTGGTCTTTTTCCAAAACTGAGCTAAACTCTGGTTTTTTATTGTAATTTATTTTGAAATTTTTAAGTTCACCTCTTTTTTCCAGTTTATATGCAAATTCCTCTACTCCAAATGAATCAATTTCAATTTTAAGCAATGAGAAACCAATATATGTTGTTTTTTCACCCAATAATTTAAATCTCCGGATAACAATATGGTTGAATTCGGTGTATATGGGCAGATTGTTTGAGATAATTTTTTCGATACTGTGAATCCCAAATAAAATTAGTTCATTTATATCTTCATATGATTCCACATCAATAACATTTATTTTAGTATTTTTCTTTGAAGACAATTGACTAATATACGCCCAAAAAATGTTCTCCTTAGGGATATTTTCTATTTTTCTCATACCAATTGGTATTGCATTTTTTGTAACCACGTAAATAGATGTGTTATCATTTATTTTTGTGAGTATTTTTTCGATTTCATCTATCTTACATTCACAGAATATAATGTTTTTATTATTAGATATAGTTTCATTATTTGAGATTAATACGGAATTAACTGTATCTTTAAGTTCAAGATTAAAAAAGGGAAAGTTTTCTTCTCCTGTAAATAGAGTATATTTTTCAACTTTACACTTTTTTATTTCATCTAACTCAGAAGTAACTATTGGTCTCCAATCCAATTTTTCACTTATTGTGTTCTTTTCTGGAAAAACAGTTAATCCTTCATTTTCATTGTTTACTTTGTTTTCAACAAAATTATTACTTTCAGGTTTTAGTATTGCAGCTTCTATTTTTATAAGATTCATATTTAATATTTCAATTAATACACCTCCGTTTTCATTAACTAAATAAACGTCACAACAAACCTTATTTTCATCCTTGGTTATAATTTTTACGATAGAATAAATTCCTATGTATGATTTCTCACAACTGACTTTTGTTTCGCCAATACTTAATGGAATAAAGATTTCTTTGACATTATTTAAAAGTAAAAAACCACCTAAGACCTGAAATGCAGAATCAAGAATCCAGGGGGATATATAAAATGGATAATTTTCTTCCATATTTGAAGTATTTATTTTACCATATGCAATATCATTTCCAACACAGACATATTCTAATGATTGATATAATCCCGAGTAATTGTAACCTGATTTATCAAATAAATTATACAGCTCATTCTTATATATGGTTCTTCCTAAACACGTTTCTTTGAGATTCTCTAAAGAATATGAATTGTCAAGCATAATTTTATAATCACCCTCGAGGTCAATCATAATGCTTGTATTACATTTGCAATGATTATTCTTTTCAGAATAAATTGATAAATTTCCAGAGTTTATGTTAATTCCTCCCTTTATCGAATTGTCATTTAGTTCATCAATAATTATTGGTGATCTTATCTCTAATTCTTTAATAATCACTGGTGACGATTTAATGATTCCAATTCTTGACTCAAAGTCTAAATTTTCAAGGTTCTTAAAAGAACGGAACTTTTCAATTCTATTTTCACTATTTTTTTCTGTAAAGTAAATGGGATTATCACCTATTGCAATATCAATAGAAGCCATTTTGCAGATAGATACTATGATCTCTAGAATCCCCGAAGCAGGAAAAAGTATTGACCCAGAAATAACATGTCCTTTGATATATTTGAAAGATTTAGCACCTGAAATACAATACACAAACTCTTCATCTTCCTTTTCCTTTGTTGAAATAAATGGATGAAATCTCGGTGTCCAAGGGAAATAATTTCCTTCTTGAATGTATGAATATTCTTCGTTTTCTATTTCCCAAATGTAATTTATATCTTCACCTTCTTCAAGGATTGCATGAGAATTAGTTCCACCGAAACCAAAAGAAGAGACCCCGGAACGAAGTTTTACATCATTGGTTATTCCTATTTCACTGAAATGTGAACCATTTGCTGAAGTTGGGAAAATAACATTATTTCCATCTATATTTATTGGTAATTTTTTGATATGAGTGTTCAGATCCTGTAAATTTGCAATCCCGGGGAAGTATCTTTTAGACATGACCAATAAGACTTTTAACAATCCTGCTAACCCGGCAACACCTTCCAAATGTCCAATATTAGACTTTATAGCTCCAACAACAAGTTTATGAAGAATTTTTCCTTTAGAAACTAATGAATTTTTTTCAGAATTAAATAGTGTTAAAATTCCACCTGCTTCAATTGGGTCACCCAAAGGTGTACCTGTCCCATGAGACTCGAAATAATTGATTTCAGACGGAAGTAAATTTGAATTATCGAGACAATTTTTTATCACCGATATTTGCGACGATTTTTTTGGTGCTGTTAATGTTGATGTTTTACCATCCTGATTTACAGATGTTGCGAGAATCTTGGCTATTTTTTTATTCGCAATCGAAGAGTGTTGAATACAAATCATAATACAGCCTTCTCCTCTAACAAATCCATCAGCATTTTCATCAAAAGGTGCACATTTTCCAGAAGTTGATAACATTTTTGATTTACAAAGTGTGACATAAACATTTGGATTCAAGATAAGGTTTACTCCAGATACAATTGCTGTCGAAATATTATTTTGTCCCATATGATTAATGGCGATATCAAGAGCAACTAGACTTGATGAACATGCAGTGTCAACAGTTATTGATGGGCCAGTGAAGTTATTGTAGAAAGAAATTCGGTTTGCCAGTATTGATGGTGATGCACCTGTTCCAGAAAAAACAGAAGATTTATCTGAATTTGAAATTAATTGACTCCAGTCATTGGAGCAACAACCAACATACACTCCAACATTATTGTCTGGAATAACGGTATTACTAATAATTTTTTTGCAGTTTCTGAGAAGCAATCTTTGTTGTGGGTCCATGAATTCTACTTCTTTTTGTGAAATCTTGACAGAACTTGTATCCAAGTATTCGGATCCTATTAAAAACCCTCCTATATCTGTGTAGTAATTTCTAGTTTTAAGTATTGAAGAAACTGATTTATGTTCATGAAAACAAAATGTATTCCATCTCTCATGTGGAACCGATGAGAACTTGTTTTTACCACTTACAAGATCACCCCATAATTCCTTGAATGGATTAATCTTTATAAATCCTGGTAAATGTGCATTTAGTGAAGAGATAACAAGTTCGCAGTCTTTTCCTTTCGTATTTGTTTTTGAATAAATATTATATGAATCAACAACGTTACCATTTTTTAAAAGATCTATATGCTCAATTAATAAGCGTAATGTAGGGTAGTCAAATATCAATGATGCTGGCAATTCCATATTAAATTCTTTAGAAAGTGCTTCACTTATTTCAACTGCTTTCATAGATTCAATTCCTGAAGAAAGTAACGGATCATCTAATTCAGGAAAATTGTTTTCACCTATAATTGAATCGAATACTGACTTAATTTTTTCTAATATAAAATTTGGAATTTCATTTTCGCTAAATACAGAATGATAATCTGAATCATCATTTGTATTTAATTCTACAATTTTATTCTTTAGTTCTATATCATAAATCTTGTCTACTAGTATAAAACTGTTTAACTCGCCATCTATTATCATTTGTTTTGTTTTTGATCTCTGAACTTTTCCACTTGATGTTTTCGGAATTCTTCTTTCTTTAATTAATATTATTCTACTTGGCTCAATCCCGATATTATTTACAACATTTTTCGAAATAGCAGTGATTATTTCTTCAGGATGTGTTTTTTCTTTTTTAAATATTAAATTTTCAAAAATATGTCTTATACTTTTATTCCTAGGTAATTCAATTGATTCACTTCTTATTTCAGTGGCAATTGCAAGCTTTTCCTCTTTTTCTATTTCAATTGAAAAGGCAACTGAACATCCTGGCCTTATAAGTGGGTGTGAATTATCCAATACTTCTTCAATATCTTGTGGATAATAATTTTTCCCTCTTATTATTATCAAGTCCTTCTGTCTTCCAACAACAAATATCTGATCATTATTAATAAATCCAAGATCTCCTGTTTTTAGATATGTAGTTTTCTCATTTTTGGGATTATTTGGGACTGCAAAAAATATCTCCTTTGTAAGTTCTTTAGAAAGAGAGTAACCTGCACCCTTACTTTTAGATGAAACCCATATTTCACCGACATGATTTTCAGGAAGAATGGTTTTCTTATTTGGACAAACAACAATAATATCATCTTCAGTTGTAATTTTATGACCACATGATACAATATATTTTTTTTCAACTTCCTTATTGTAATCATTAATATCCGGTTTTCTCAAAAATCTACAATCATCACATTCACAATGCAAAAATGACTCATCAGTTATTGATATTTTCATTCCAGGCTTTAGAGAATCGCTTTTTAATGATAGTATTCTTGGAAACAACATATTCATTTTTTTAAGCCCAGAAATTATTAATGTATTTTCTGCCATACCATATGCAGGGAGAAAAGAAGAGGAACAGAATCCAACTTCTGCAAACTTTTTTGAAAATCTTGAGAGTGTTCCTGCTCTTATGGGCTCAGAACCACTTAAAATACCACCATGTTTTAAGCAATTCAACCCTCCATATTTTTTTATTTCGTTTAACTCATCATCTGTTATCTTTCTGCATACATAATCAAATGCAAAGTTTGGTGCTGCTGTTGCAGCAACTTTATATTTCGATATTGCTTTTAGCCAGAGAGATGGTTTTTTAATAAATGAAAATGGTGAAAGCAATATTGATTCTGAACCTATTATTACAGTACTAACAATAAATCCAACAAGGCCCATATCATGATACATTGGCAACCATGACATTCCTCTTAAGTTATGCCCAAATCTACTGACAAATTTATCTCTGGTATTTATAATATTCTTCAAGATATAATTTATTTCATTATAATCGAATTTGTCGTTAAGTTCAAATTCGGTTTCAATTTTTTTGTATTCTGAAAAGTGGTATGACTTCATACAAAGAACAGAATTGTAGAATAATGAGCCATGAGTTACAATTACACCTTTTGGGTTTCCTGTTGATCCAGAAGTAAATTGAATGAATGCACATTCAGAAGGTTCACAATAAGGTTTTTTATATTTAATACAATTATCATTCAAATTGTCATAATTGTAATTAGAACTTTTTCTTTCTAAGTCATTTTCCTCAATATCAATGATTTTTTTATCGATATTATCCTTAAGTATTTTATCAGTTGAATACCAGCTGATTGCATTCCAAAGTGGTTCATTGAAATATTTAAATTTGAATAAGGAAATAATTCTGTTGTATGATGAATGAGTTAGACATGTAGTTGCCTGACTCATATCTACAATTTTTCTTAATCTTTCTACTTGAGATTTGTTATTTGGATCAGCTGGATAAACAGGTATTGCAACAATTCCACTAGCAAGACAAGCATAGAATGAGTAGATAAAGTCTAAACCAGGAGAATAACATAATATTATTCGATCTCCTTTTTTTAGACACAACTCGTTTGTCAGGAAGTTAGAAATAAATCTAACTGAGTCCCATAAGCACTTGTAGGTAATAACCGACTCTTCATTTCCCTGATCATTTAACCAAACAAATGCATTCTTTTCTGGATGTTTCTTATAAAAATGCTCAACTTGGTTAATGATCCTATCGTTAAAGTTGTTAGTATCTAACATTTCTAAAAAATAGTCTTTTTATGAGAAATTTGAAAATAATTAAAATTCACTCTTCTGCAAGTTACCTTTTGCAAATATGCCATAACCTATTCCTCACACTGCGGCACTATAAACTCGAAAAGATTAATTACTGCATAATTACATTGCACAATAAAATTACACGGATAAAAAAAAAAGTCGTTATTATTATTTTTTCTATATTTTGTTAGGTTTTGAGTAGATTACATTGCAAAAGAAAATTACAAGCGACAATGTTTTTAATATTGATCTAATGAAAGGTATTTTTTTTGGAAAATGAAGAGGAACTTCATTGTAATATCTAAAATAGAAAGAATAAAAAAGTTAAATTTTGCAGTTGCCATATCAATTTATATAATTATTGTTAATAAATGCACTTTTTTTACTTTTCATTTTTAAATATATTGAGAAAAAATTACCAGTGGAACCCGCGTCTTTTTTTTATAGTTAAATTCCCATTTATAGGATGTTTAAAAGTAAACACAGAAAAGATAGAGAAGAACAGGAAGATGAATTCTCCTTATGCGTGAACAACAAAAGTCTCCAGCTTCTAACATTTTTTTCAAGTTTGAAACCATTGCTTTATTGGTGCACGATAAGTTCAGTTTTTTCATTTCTCACAATTATTATAAACTACAAACAATCCGGAGAGGTGCTCATTAACTCATTTGTTGTATTATTTTATGGGTTCACTGGACAGTTGGTTTTTTTCTTATTGCTTCTAAGTAGGATAATAAATATAACTAGTGAACAATACTTGACTGCATCTATTACATTATTTAATGATTTGATATTAACAATTCCGAGATATGTACTCTGGGAATTGATTTTCACATCAAGATGGATCTGGTTATGCTTACATTATTTTTCTGCAACATATTCGATAGTTAAATTGTGGAGTTTGTCAACATTCTTTTCATTTGAACTAACTCCATTCCTAGGAATATTTTTTTTTACAACTAGCGGTTTATCTTTCATTCGTTACTTTGGCAAAAATCAAAATGTTTTTCTCATATCTTCGCAAAAATATATCAAACATTCGTCCAAATTGGATTTTTCTGACGACAATTTCTATTTGAAAGACTATTTCAAGTTTATCAAGTGTTTAATTATAGAAGGTGGTGAAGGAGGCATCTCTAATATATTAATTATTACTGGTTTATCATATTTAGTTACATTTCCATTATATATAACCGGAATTGGTATTCCTGGAGTTTTAAGTTTTTTTCAATTTATAATTAAGTTGTTAACATTTGATGTTGTTTTTTCTAAGAAAATAGACGGAACTTTGTCCACGGTATTTCTAAAGTTTCTTACTTCATTTCTTGTTGTGGCGTTTTACTGGTATTGTGTTGAGTTACAATCGTCCAACTTCAGATCATTGGTATTTTCGGGGATACCAGAGAAGATTTTGCCACAAACTTCAATTTTTAATGGGAATAAAACATCAAACAAGTTTATTCCTACTGGAGGTTTCATGAAATTTGTTGATAATATAAACAAAAGAGTTTTATTCAGAAAGAAAAAAGGATTTACTCCAGGAAAAGCAATATACAATGCTTGTATTTTCCTTTGTTCAATACTATCCTTTTCTAGCTTCTTTATAATATTGTTCTTCTATATTCGAAGTAAAATATTGAGTGGAAAAAATTACAAAAAAAGAGGTGTTGAGCGTAATCAAATGAATATTTTTGAAGAGTGGTTGGAATACGAATATAGAACATTACGTGTTATTGAAAGGTTACAGAAACAACTTGAAAACATTTTTTCTACTGTCCTTTTATTGGATTCCTCGGTACACACAAAGTTCACTGCAGTTGCAAACGTTGATTTACAGATAGATATACAGTCAATTCTGGGACTCGATAGAAAGTTTTTACCCTCTCACCTAAAGATTGACAATTGGTTCTTAAAACATAACGAAATTGACAAAATGAGAGAAAATAATAACAATATTGTTAGAGGCATGAATGATTGGTGGTGCTGTAATATTCTACTTTCGAGAAAGCTAAACAATCCCTTTGTTTCAAGCTCAAATATTGAAAGAGCAATCTCCCCAAACTGGAATATTTCAAATTCGATAGTCAGCCAAAGAAATGAAATTTTTATGTTTTTACTGAATAAAATGAAAAATGAGTCCCTACAGAATAAGAACGAAGGAGAAAGAACAAACAAATTATACCCAAAAAACAAAGATATTTCCAGTGATGAAGTTATGACACAAACATTGTTTTTGATGCAAGAAATGGCTTTAAATACAATAGACCTATGTGTACTACATATTTATTGTTATCATCGTTTCTTGGCAAAAAGCTGTGCCATAAATGGGCTTAGAAACGAAATAAGCTTAAACCATATTCATCAGTTCATAAATATTTCATCGGAAGTTAGAAATCAAATAAATTGTGCAGCAGAGGTGGGGATACTTAGTTCACCATACATACACCCAACATTTGAACAAGATATATTTAGGTTATTTAGAAGTTTGGATGATTCTGTGGAGCTCTTGACATTTATAATTTAATTTACGTTCAAACTAAATTTAGATCAGTTGTGGCTAAAACTTCGCGCTTTTTCGACGTGACATTAAAGGGATTTTCACGCATGTCATTAGTGGACTCAGATTGATTTATTTCAATTTTGTAAAACAACAATGATGTTTTCACAAAAGGAAAATTTAAACTCTAACTTAAATAGTGGAAAGTTCAATAACTCATCTGTTCCATTTTCAATCACAATTAATGAACTAACTGAAAAGGCAGCGAAAGTACGGTCATTGCTGGAGAGAAGACAGAGAAATGATGCTATAAAGGAATTAATTTCAGTTTCAAGAGGGGAGTTGATGTCAATAAATAATATTAAGTCTGAAATAATGAGTGAACATAGGGAATCATTAGAGAAAATTATTGGAATTGTTGAAAAAAAAGTAGATGACTATTTAATAAAAAATGAAGCTTTCATTAAATTAAATATCGATCAATGTATTGAGAAAAACAATGAAGTAGTTAATAAAAATTTAGAAAACTTTTTGAAGAGAGTCATATCCTCAATTGATTCCATTAACACTAGTAATGACAAATTATGTTTGACTATTGAGGAGCAGAAAAGCAGTGTTGAAAATCATTTCACTGAATTAAATAAATCGATAGATGATAAAAATGATTACATTAACAATATTATTAAAATTGAGCTCAGGAATAGGAATGAAAAAGAAAATGGCTTATATCTTTCTCAACTAAGAGTAATTCAGAAACAGTACGAATTAATAATAAGGGATTTGAGAAAAAAAAATGCGGTTTTGGAGAATGAAATAGAGTCGAAATTAATTTATGAAAAAGAGTTAGAAGAGAACATAAAGTTGATTAATATTAAAGTAGGGGAACTTTCAAATTTAATTAACGAAAAGAATGTTGAGATATCCACTCTGAGTTCAAAACTCGATAAATTACGAGATGAAAATACTAATTTGACAGAAGACATTAGAAGGCTTAAAATAAGGAACGATGGAATGATTAATATATTTAGAGAACAAATAGAATTGTCTAAAAAAAGATATATTTCCTTTGGAAAAGGCATTTATAGTCTGGAATTTGTTCTTAATAATATTAGGTATAGACAAATAGAGACTGCCTTTACTGACATAAGAGATTATTCAAACGTTTTGAACTCAACTAAACCAACTGATCAAGCAAAGTCACATAATAAAATGGAACCTCTCCATAGATTAATTGATGAGAGTAATCTTTACAGTTTAATTAAAGTTGAGAAGGAAATAAAAGAACAAGAAAAAGAGCAGAACATGATAAACAGATTGCTGGATTTCATAGGAGAAGATAATTTTTTCCAATTAATTAGTTTTGTTAGTATAATTAGTAAAAAAAATAATGAAGTGTTAAGAATAGCATTTCTAAATTTGAAATTCAATAGTTAGGACTTGTTCGAGTAACAGTATATTTTAAGTTATATATGAATCTCTTAGAACTTGATCTGAATATTCAATGTATTTATAATTTATTATTGAAATTGAAACCAATGAAAAAAATGTTAAAAATGCATATATAAATGTCATTATAGGTATTGGTAATAATTCGATTAAAATAGTTGACAATGCAGCAGTTAACCAAAAAAATACAAGTATAAATGGAATAAATGCAGAATAAAGTTGTTTGGGCAGGTTATTTGATATTATTTTTGACATTGTTGGGATAATTCCAAAACCATATGAAGTAATTGATACTATGAATGCTATTGACACTATTTTGTTAACAATGCTACCTTGGTTATAATAATAAAGAAAAAAACATATTGATGTAAGAGATAGGAGATTCAGGACCAGACCAAACAAAAGAAGCCTCTTGCTCCCAATATAAACTTCGAAAAAAATACCAGAGAAAGTAAATATAACCAAGAAACATCCATTTAGAGCTATAATTATAGCTGATAAATCGTGGTTAATATTTAAGTATCGTGTAAAAATTTTACTACTAGTAACTAACGGCACAAAACCAGTAGATATTCCAGTGAATACAACAATTAAAATGAAGATTAAAGTCATTCTAAGAGATGGATCAACAAGTATTTGAAGAAGATTAGACCTTGGTACATCATTCCCACCCTCATCCAAAAGCTTCTTGATTATTTTTCTTGTGTCATTGACTCCGTATATTTCTCTCGCAATCTCTTCTGCTCTACTGATATCTCCAATTTTAATGTAATGTAACGGAGTCTCATCGAAATTCTTAAAAAAAGAGATAATTAGTAAAGATGCTGATATAATAAAAGGTATTAAGAACAGTGTTCTTACTGAAATAGTTGAACATAGATAATATTTATGTAATTTAGTGACTATTTCATTATGATTTGGATATTCCAATAATCCCTCGTGATAATTCTGAAGACCATTAAGTAAATTATAGTTGAAGTTAACAATGAGTTGTTTTTTAATGAAGTATTTAATAAAAGACGGTATTATATTGCTAAGCAAGTAACTCAACAAGATACCACAACAAAACATTACCTTGTGTAAAGCTAAACATAAATTTTGATTCTGTTTGTTAGTGAGTTCTTGAATGTATGAAGGGGTCAACAAAAATGAGATTCCAGTCCCAATTCCAGATATAAATCTTCCAAGTGAAAATATTAACAACTCTTTTTTGACACAAAGAAAAGAACCTAAGGCAAACAATGAGAATGTAACCAATAAAGTTTTAACCTTCCCAAAGCGGTTTGTAATAAATGTTACAATTAAAGACCCAATAGAAGAACCAAAAAAAATTGAAGAATTGAGAACTATCATGACGGGCCTCTCTATTCTTGTACTTACTGTTATTCTCAAAGCCTCGTGGTTCTTGATAAAACGTAAGGAACCCGGGATAAGATAATGAACTAACATTTCCCTCTGTACATTCGTCACACCAAACGAATATCCAACAATTAGCGACAACAAACCTACTACAAGTAAGCGTTTTTGGCAGTAACTGAAGAAGGAAAATTTCATGGTTCAAAGAGAAGTCAGACTAAAAATTAGGCGGTAAAGGTTAACATTGCCTATCATCTAACGAGTAAATACAAAACTATTAGAGGCTTAGAAATCACCTTCATAGTGCACTTCTTCATCATCCCCATCAGCAACTTCAATACCAACTTCTTCATAGTCCTTTTCCAGGGCCGCAAGGTCTTCTCTCGCCTCACTAAATTCGCCTTCCTCCATTCCTTCACCAACATACCAGTGAACGAATGCCCTCTTGGAGTACATCAAATCAAACTTATGGTCCATTCTATTGAAAACCTCCGCAATTGCAGTGGAATTTGAGATCATGCAACACGCACGCATCACCTTCGCAAGGTCACCTCCAGGTACCACAGTTGGTGGTTGATAATTAATTCCACACTTGAAACCAGTTGGACACCAGTCTACAAACTGAATAGTTCTCTTTGTCTTTATGGTGGCAACTGCAGCATTGGTATCCTTGGGTACAACATCGCCTCTATACATGAGACAACACGCCATATATTTCCCATGTCTTGGATCACATTTAGCCATTTGATTTTGCGGTTCAAATACTGCATTTGTAATTTCCGCTACGCTTAACTGCTCGTGGAAAGCCTTCTCCGCAGAAATAATAGGAGCGTACGAAGAAAGCATAAAATGAATTCTCGGATATGGAACCAAATTAGTTTGGAACTCAGTAATGTCTACATTTAGGGCACCATCAAAACGCAAGGAGGCCGTCAAGGAAGATATAACTTGCGCTATTAGGCGATTTAAATTGGTATACGCTGGCTGCTCAATATTCAAGTTTCTTCTGCAGATGTCATATATTGCCTCATTATCCAACATTACTGCAACATCTGCATGTTCTAAGAGAGAGTGGGTTGACAAAACAGCATTATACGGTTCGACAACGGCAGTGCTTAATTGGGGTGACGGCCATGTACAGAAATTTAGCTTGGATTTTTTTCCATAGTCAACTGATAGTCTCTCAAGCAAAAGAGTTCCAAGTCCAGCACCGGTTCCGCCACCTACGGCGTTGAACATAAGGAAACCTTGAAGCCCTGTACAGTTATCCGCCAACTTGCGAATTCTATCAAGACAAACTTCCAATATTTCCTTACCGACTGTATAATGCCCCCTGGCAAAGTTATTTGCAGCGTCTTCTTTTCCGCTAATGAGCTGCTCAGGATGGAACAATTGCCTGTATGTCCCACTTCTTATTTCGTCGACAACAGTCGGTTCAAGATCAACAAAAACAGCTCTCGGAACATGTTTACCTGCCCCAGTCTCGCTAAAGAACGTGTTGAAGGCATCATCAGAAATTCCCATATTCTGTTCCGACATAGGCATTGTTCCATCAGGATTAATGCCATGCTCTAAACAAAACAACTCCCAACAAGCATTACCTATCTGAATTCCTGCCTGCCCAACGTGTATTGAAATAACTTCACGCATTTTAACAAAACAACCTTAAGTGTTATATACAGTGATTTCAAAGCAGTATTCTGAGAAGAAACCAATGATGAGGTGTCTTCAGAGAATTGCGTTTAATCTGTGGTCCAACTAATAAACACAAAACGGCCCTTTAATAACTAGTGTGGGGTTGTCCACTCTAATGTGGGGTTAGGGCAATTGCGGGATAAGGCGGGAAATGATTTTTCTTAATACTACAGGGATACTGAATTAGTTTAGGCGGATATTTTTGCAAGATTCAGTACTAAACATTGTTAGGATTCTAAGTTGTTTCTAATAATCTACATATTTTAGCGTACACTCTAGCCTTCTTTCTAAATTTTACACTGGTCATTGCCGAAATAATGTGTAACATCCCAGACAATTTCAATAAGAATAACCCGCAAAGTTTGTGAATTTCCTGTGTCTCGGTAACATGCTTATTTTGATTTTTACATTGATCTTTATTCATTATATGCTGTCCGTATATGCCTTGTGCAATAGTTCCAAGTTCATTTGTTTCTTCTGTTTGTAATTCGGCGGATTCGTTCGCAAGATTCATTTGAACAAATCCCGCCTTCAACATCCTCCTTAGCATGAAATTACACCCCAGTATATTCCTCTTTGTAATAATTATTGAGTTAACATCTTTCTGCCCATTTTCCATCATGCATCTGTCAATTTCAATATATGAGGAAATGTAATCTAGGAATTCAAACCTTGGAGTTATTAATACCTCACTGGTTATGCTTTTTACAGGGTGAATAAAAAATAACCAAGGCCTAGATAATTTTATTAGAGTTGATTCTTTACTTTCAGTCAACTCTTTTGGTGGGTTAGTGATACAAACTCTGCAATCTTCTCTTGAGAGGAGAGTAATAATCAACTGCCAGGATGCTGTTATAGGCACATTCAACCCAAGAGCAATGATTTTTTCTTCAAACTTATTTAACTTATAGTTTACATTATTTTCAATATTTTCACCTCTGGCAAATATTAAATTAATAACAAAAACAAAATACAAACAAAATATCAAATTTTTGTAACTTTTCTTCTTTCCCATTTTATTTGAATTTTGTCGCCATGGAATTCGGGAAAAAAATTAGATCTAAAAAAAGTCTTTGACGATAATTGTAATTTCAATAAATAAATAAATAGTGTCTTGAGTTTTTAGTTAAAAAAACCTCCCCCAGAAAAATATAGTCATTAAAAATGGACATTTAAACTTCTTTAACTGATGTTCTAAAAATACTCATTACGCTAATTTAGGCTTCACTGGTGAGTTATCTTCTATTATATGGGAATCCTTGCTCCTAGCGACTTTTTTTTATTTCATGATAATTAAGTATTTTTTGCTATTTTAATATATAAAACAATAAGATGTTATGGTGATTTCAATTACAAAATCATGTTTTATCCTCAAGTTAGGATGTAAAGTATATCTAATATTAATACATTCTTCTGGCACCAACACATTTCTCGGAGTTGTTTTAGTTTTTTTTTCAGTTGTTGATCTAGTTTACTTTTGATTCTTTATTTGTTGACTTTACAAAAACAGTGATAACGCACAAAGGAAAGTTTCATTTTGATTTTAATATTAACAATTATAACTAAATTACTGGATATTCTAATGAATGATTACTGTGTATATATAATGATTTCATATTTTATTCAAACACAGTTGAGTTTTTTTATTTGTAGATTTTGAATTAAAAGACGTTGTTTGCTATTGGTAGAGTTACTTAAATCAAAGAACAGTGCATGATTCTCATATTAATTTTAGTTCTTGTTTAAAGTGTTTGGTAGGAAGCAGAAAAAAAGTCATATTAAAATGATGTCTATTTTCCAGTTATTATGGAAATATAAATGTCATTAACTTTTCAAGAGAGGATACTCCAACCAATAAATGGTAATAAAAATGGTTTTTTCAGTTTTTTTTTATTAAGGTGAAATTAACGTTTATACGTGGTTAAAAGTGGCGAGTCCAATGGTAGCTTGCGAAAAGAGTTTCTCAGTGGACAGATAAAGAAATATTACAGAACTTAACGAAGATGAACTTAACAAATGCCCCATAAATATTCAAATTCATTGCATAATTTTAAGCAACACAAAGCAGCAGAAAGAGGATATGAGCTAATGCTAATTAATTCTTCAACATACTTGCAATTTTTTATTGGATCACCATATGCAACCGCACCTATAAAAAACGTTATTGCAGTTGATTTGAAAGTTTTACAATTATTACTATAATCATAAGTTCCAGTAATCTTTGTCCTTAAATTATTCAATTTCCCATTAATAGATAGTCCAAACCTCTTGCTACCTGCTGGTAGTATTTTTTCCAAATCATTCTTTATTATTTGCATCAAAACGATGTTTTCCTCTGTTGCAATGACTTTTCTCTTGACCAATAAATTAACCATTAAGATTGAAAACTCCTTGAAACTTCTTGGAATAGTTATTTGCGGATTAATCTCAATTAATATGTTTCCCGTAGTTCTGATATAAACGAGTAGTTTGCCACTCTTATTTAAAGGCGAGTCTAATAATGCGAGTAGGCATTGATGAACTATGTCTGGTCTAATATTCAATAATAATTCTTCCTTTGAAAATATATTCTGTTTGCAGGATGAGTAGTATTCTTCTATCCTATTCCTTTGGTGATCAATTCCACTTAAAAGCTCCAGTGATTTATTTTTTTTTTCGAAGAGTTCCAAACAACTACAAAAAATGTGTAAAAAGTAGGAAAAAAAATCATAAAAAAGTTAAACTTACGCCTGATCGAGAACAACAAACAACTTCTGCTCGTTTTTCCATTTTGAAATATCTCTAGGAACTTGGATAGTGTTTGAAAACATTTTTTTTTCAAAATAATTGAGGTGAATAGGTCAAAGGTTGATGGGCGCTCCTATCTTTAATTTTAGATTCCTATAGAAAGAAGGATTAATGGAAGAAATAGTTCGTAGGAATAAAATAAGAAAAATACCATCAGATAAATCCACCTTTGAAGGTACAAAAATAAGTGTCTTATTGTTAAATGCGTAAGTTTCAATTTTTTTTTCACGACATTCGTAATTAAACCTTCACTCTTTTAGAACGTTGTATGTTAACAAAAATAAAAATGAAAAAAAGGAGTTGATTACTGTGATGAACTTAATTGAGAAAAAAAGTCAATCGTTTAAGGAAAAAGAAGTGAGACCGGACATAATACATAATTCTCTTTTGATGCTACTTGACAGTCCACTTTGTAAGGCAGGGTACCTATCAGAAATCATTATTCTTAATGAGGATGGGAAAGTAATAAGGGTCGATCCAAAATTTCGTGTTCCAAGGTCATTTAAGGTATTTAGTAAAGTATTTTCAGAGTTTCTTTCGTCGCCAACAGGAGAGCTCAGGCTTCCAGATGGAATGGTAATTTTAAATACTATAAATAAAACAATAGAAGAATGTTTATCGAACGCAGAAATAGTGGTCGGATTTTCAAGAGTTGCAAGGAGGGAGAGCCTTCAAAGGTTTATGAGAGAGAAGATCAAAAGTATAATTAATAATGGGGGTATACAGAAGTTAATTTTTGTTGTTGGTGCAACATCTAAGGGCTCTACTTGTGACAGCTACAGTTCCTTTTATTCACATTACATATCTATTTGTGATATTAGTATGCCAACATATATATGTTGTTCAAAAATATGTGGCGAATTGGAGGAGATACTTGGGATACTTTGAAGAATTTAAATCCACTTCCCTCATTACTCTGTTTGTGTTTGAATTAATTTAGAATGAATCTCATACGCCTGACACTCCTTTTCGTAGTAGAACAATACAGGAACACAGAGTGTAAGAACGGAAGTTACACCGATCCAAATAATTTGTCTTCCGGAAGCTGTACCCTTTTCCATAAGAGAATAAAATTTATCCTAAAAGAGGGAATTAAAGTGAAGTTCTCTCAGCAAAAAAATGTTACTTACCTTAAATATTGACATTCTTTCTCATAAAATGAAACCGAAAATCGTAATATATCCTGCGGTAACGCGTTATTTGTGGCGGAATACCTTAAAGAGTAGGTGTTTTTTTTCTAATTTTATAGTACTAATAATCTATGGTTTCTATTGCAATTTTTTAGATAGATCATTTATCGTTTTTGCTTTGTATGTTTCATACCAGTCAAGTGTTCTCAAAATTATTTGTGAGATTGGAATATTTTCTGATGGTTTATCCTTTGGTTTATCTATTTTTGAAACTACTTGAATTTCCGCAAGTTTTCTCGACAAGAACCATAAATCCATGCTCTCACTATAAATTCTGGGATATTCATCTTCTAAATGATCTATGTCCGCACTTTTAGAGTTCTCTATATTGTAGTCAGGTGCATTAGAATTGTTATCTTCTTTGTCCAATTTGCTTTCTGGAGTGATTTGTCTAATTTCGTCAATAAAGTAGTTGTCTATTTGGGAGCAAATTTCGTTTCTTTCAATAGAAGATTCAGTGTTGTCTTCATTTCTGATCTTTATGTGGTTTGGCTTATTTTCAACGGCATTAAATTGTATACGATTATAATCATCAATGACGTTTGGCCTTGTACATGAACAAAATGATATTTTTTTACGAGTTATTATTTTATCACTTTTTTTTTTAACTTTTGTAGATATTTTTGTCACTTTTTTCTTAATTTTGTGATAGTTTTCTTTTGTGAATAGGCTTTGATAGCTCATTTGATTATTTATTGAATTTTTTGGTTTAGCACTAAATTTGTTGCCATTTTCTGTTGAAGATTTAGTATTAATTCTAATTTGGTTTTTATTTTTTTTCTTTGAAAGAAACTTGCTCATGTCACTTTTGGAAATAACGCTATCACTTTCATATTCACAACCTTCATTGTATATTTTCGTATTCCGATAATAGAGTTTAGCATTTAACTTTGAATCATATTCATCTGAAATGTCATACACTGCTTTAATAGGAAGAACTGACCAATCTTGTTCAGATTTAAAAGATATTTTCGAAATCTCAGATTTCATATTAATTTCAAGAGTTATGTAAATTTGCAATTTATAACAAATATAAAAAAATGATAAAATCCACTAAAATAACTACAAAATATTTACTCTCATAATCCTTTTTATCTTTAGTAAATAAAAGCTTTACTTATCACACAGATTCTCACACTAAATATTGGAAAAAAATAAGACAAAATGTAAGATACAAAATATAGTTTTAGTTTAGCGAATCTGAAGTTTTAAACATAAAGATTTATAACTTCATCCATTAATTTTCGTACTTTATGTAGTGTTCTTGTTTATACGTGTGCCCTATTTATTATCCAAACAACTATTCTTGGCAGATGGCGCATTTATCAAATTGTCATATACTGCCCAATGAAAGGAGGATAAAATGATATATAAGGTTATATTGCTACTTTTGGAGTTGTTAACTTGTTTTAGTTATATTTTGTGTGACTGTAGTAGATATGGTCGCTACAAATATTGTAATGGTTTTACTGATAAAGATAAAGTCAAATTTTTTGATGTTTCAGTATCTTTTGCACCTGAGGTTGAAACATTTTCATTGATTAAGGAACACATTAGGGTTATTAGAGAGTACATTGAAAGTTCAGATGAGTTTAATATGGATAATGCTACCAAACATAATGATACAAGCTATCAGATTGAAGATGAAATATTGTTTATGGAGTCATTTATTTCTTCATTTTCCTTACAGTCAAATATTACAACCCCATTTTCAACAAATGGAGTTACAATAAATGCAGCTTTAGAAGAAATAAATAATTGCAAGCTAACAAATATATTTGAAGTTAATACTGATGATATGGGTGAATCGATTAAAAACCACTTGATTACAAAAGTAATTCCAGAATTCGACTATATTAATAGGACTATCTCGGTAATACCATGGAATGTAGTAAATAATACGATTTACAGTGTAGTTCCTGAAATTCAAAGAATGGCATATAAATTGTCATTAATTTTCACAGCAATTAGCACGAATATTGATTTAATTAGATTTTATTCGGGTAATAGGGATGTGAAAAAATCCCAATGGGAGGCACTACAAATGGCTTCACTCTCAAGAGGATATTCAAGATACATTATTGAGACTCTACCTTTAGCATCATCATTGATTTTGATTTCTCCAAACTCTGAAGATAACTTTTCATTTATTTCTGAAATGGGCATGAATTTATCTTTAGAGTATCCAAAAAAATTAATTGATAAAATGAAATTCATAAACTCTGAACTGAAGAGTGATTTCAATTGTATTGAATTTTTCAGAGATAGCGACACAAAAAAGACATGCATAGTTTGCTCAACTTTGTTTCTAACTCTATTTTTTCGCCTTCAATGCCATTTTTTGGAAACTGGAGTTTCTAGAGAGGTAATTCTCGGAATAAGATTGATTGAAGAGACAAAGTCTCATTTAAATCAACTTTATAACTTTGCATTGTCAATTTGGAATAGTTATTACTACAAATTGCATGAAAGCAACTCACACTATACACCTCCAAAGCCTTATATTTCATGGATGGCATTAAAGTTGAAGCTGTATGATCAATTCAGGATTATTATGAATTTTCACAAAAAAATTGAACAATCATCCACCTTAGATTTGCACATTAATTCTTCGTTTTCAAAGAAGGAAAAGAGAGACACAGAAATAAACAATTATATAGAACTTAAAGTTATGGACTCCATTTTAAACCTAGATGGATTGAAAAAATGTGAGATGGAAACGATTGAAAAGATTACAGATACATATAATAAGATTGTTGCTGTAAGTGAATACTCTCCAAGAGATATTTTATTTGGTTCGAGTAACAAGTTGAGTAATTCATTAAATGCTGTTTCAATAATTATTGGAGCTTTTACAGATGGTGAGTTTATAAATTATAGCATTGAAAATATAAAAGATAAAAAACACGAACTTACAAGCAAAGAATGTGGAACTTTACATCGTGAAATTAACCACATTGATTCTAAGCCTTCAGAATTCATTGAAATATTTAATAAGTATTTATATTGTAAATATAAATTAGACATTCAAATAAGCTATCAATTTTCTTTGAAAAATAGATTTGAAATAGTAAAACGTGCTTTGAGAAAAATTACAATTTACACAAGGAATTTACTATTTGACAAATTAAGAGAGAGAAAAAACAATATTGAGGTTGAAGAATTTCCCAAATTTCATATTCAATTTGTAAAGCTTCTATCACAGTTTCAAATTATTTTAGGTATGGCGAAAATAATTAGAACAAAACTGAAGGCTGTTTCTAAAAATTTAAGTGGGCTAATTCCTGAAGTCGAGTATTGCGTGTCGAGTCTTGAAAAATATAAGATGAAACTTGCAAGCCATATATTTAATAGGGAACATTACTATCGCAGAAAGGGAATAAATAAGGATAAACATAACATTACTTATTTACTTTCACCACTTACAACTTCACTTGGTCCTTCTATTATTGATTCCACCGGAAATAATTTAAAAAAATCAATAAATGAGTTAAGATATAAAATATCATTATTAGATAAGTTCGTAACCCTTTCAAGAAACATTTTAATTGGAAGAAGGGGTTTTCTTCAGAATTCTGTGCAAAACCATAACAAAAACTTGTTAATTTACTCTACAGCTCTTAGGATTTATGATAATAAGGATGAACTTTATATTGCCAGTGAATTTACAAAGGCTGTGTATAGAACATTAAAGAAGGTAATAAAAACAGTAGCAGAGCCTTTGAATGTTAATAACAGTGAAATGAATTCTAATTTTATTGACTTTGGGGCAAGTGGTTCATGCAATTATAAGAATGAAATTTTATCACTAAAAAATTCCGAGTATTTGGGTTGCAGATTGTATGTAAAAATTGTTGAAATGATTCAAGTTGATGAGTTGTACAATCTTATTCAGAAACAAATAATAACAACAGATAATACAGAGAGAAAAATATATTTTGAAATTAGTGGGCTATTTGATGAAATATGGCCAAATTTTGAGGTTAAAGGTAAAAAACAGAATTTTAAAAGACTTTCTTCAAAATCGTATCTTTTGAAGTCTCTTCTCGAGAATATGACTATCTTCTATGGATTATCAAAGAATTTATTGGTACCATACACACGTGGAATCTATAATTTTTCATGTTTATTCGATTTCCTCGTTGGTAGTATAGAAACTATTGAAGATTCCACAAAGGAGATTCCAATAATATATTTACGTAAGAGCTCGAAAATGAGACTGAAAAAGATAGGTTTGTTCATTAAGGCAATTTTTGCGAGAAAAGAAAGAATAAAAAGACAGAAAAGGAAAAATCTAGAGAAGGAAATAAAAAAACTAGGAAAGGTGTTACTTGGATTGGAACCATATGTAATCAATATTGATACTTCATTTAAAGTGAACGTAGAAAGTTTGAGTTTTATAAAAATTGAAACAATGAATGTGATAAAAAAGCTTTTTCATCTGTATATTCACTGTATTTATTCCACACTCAAAAAAATTATTTCAACTGGAATAACCAACAAACACATTACATCCGAAGTTGGGGAGGAATGGAGCCATTTTGTTCAACAGTTAAATTTTATTAAAAATTCGACGTTAAATCAATTGAGTATTATCCTGGTAAGTTTTTATTTCATAATATTACAAGTTATTATAACTATTTTTAAAGCCACTTTTCATTCAGAATTTAGAGATTAGAAACGCGGCAAGTAAACTGACTAAACAAGTTATGATTAATCAGGTGAGGTTAAAAAAAAAGGTGAAAGGGGAATAAATAACTTTTGATTTTAGGGAAAACTCATATCTCAAATAGAGAGCTACAAAGAAAACTGGCTTTAGATTTTTGTATTAAAACAATAAATAGGTTGTTGATGTAGATAGTCCGTGCACACTACGTATCTTGCGGTAAACGAGTGTACGCAAACAAGAAACTTTTTGTTCAATTTGGAATAATGAAGGGAGAAAAAGTGACAATTATAAATGGAGAAGTATGCAGGGGTACAAATAACACCGGGAGGAGTAATCAAAATGATGCTTCATTGCTTCTCCCGTTAAATAATAGTTCAGGACAGGTGCAAGAAAGGAGTTTTCTTTCAAGGGAATTTTTTGGAATTTCGATACTTTTTTTTGCACTAGTCATGTCATTTTTATCCGTCGGGATTCTACTGCTCTTCTTCAAGAGTGCTCTTCTTACGTATTTATTCCACTTTTTGACCTTCATTACTTCATTATTTATGAGTGAATATTTTCGCACTTACGTTGCTTATAGATTAATTACCGATAACATAGAGGAGAAGAATAGGTTGAAGTCATTTCTTTCCTTGAATCCAATGTTACTGTTATCCTCAATAGACTATATATCACTTACTATGATGTTGGCTACTTTTGTGCTTCTAGGAATGCCTATGTTGAGCGTAAATCAAACTGTAAAATACGAGAAATTGAATCCAAATTGGAAGAGGTCGATAGTGGCACTTTCTGGGCCTTTTTCATTCTTATTGTTCGGTGGACTTTTCGGTATAATTTACAATGTTGAGGTGCTTTGCTCAAATTTACACCATTTTGAAGGATCGATATCTCAAGCCCTTTATTTGGGCGCAAGGTTATTGGCATTTTTAACTATAATAAATGTTTTGCCATTTCCACCGATAACCGATGGGTTTATGGCGACTTCACCTTACTTACCTGATTGGGTGAATTTAGAGATTTCAAACGCGAGAAATACAATATTGTTCTTTATATTATGTACCTTACTTTTTATTTTCATTGCTCAGTCAAAATTGGTAGCTGATATTGTAGATATCGTTGTTTCAAATTTGTACATGATAAAAATTTAGAAAAAAAACTAACCTGTATTATTTTGTAGCGTTATTTTACATCTTCATTTTTAGTTTTTCTTTTTGGTCTTCATTGTGGAAATTGCTTTTCATTCGCGCCAGATGACAAAACTTTATTTGTGTTCTTTCGGCCTATGAAAAAGCATCTATGACAAATCAAGGTAAGCTCATACATTTTGAGGTAGAACCAGTTAAACATGGTGATGAAGCAGATCGAAACGCAGATATAAGATTTGAAGACATTCCTGTTGAATGTGTTTGCCCTTTTTGTAGGGAGGAGGTCGTAACACAAGTTGAGTTAGAGAGTTCCTGGTTCACATATTTTGCTTCCTTTACGTTATTCTTATTATTTGGATGGATAAGCTGCCCAATTTTACCTTTGATATGGTCTCTTATCCAAGATTCAGTTCATACTTGCCCAAGGTGTTTAAATAAGATTTCAAGAAACAGGCGTTTTAAATGCCCTTCAATAAAATCAGAGATTATGACTTTAAGATGTGGAAGTTGTGCCGTTGTATTAACTAGGAAGTATGTGCTGACAATTGTATCTATTTTTCTTACTATTATTGTGTTCACTACTCTAAGAACCATTTTAAGAACATATGGACTTCCGGATGTTGAGCACGGCCCTCCAATTGAAAATACTTGGATGATGTTTATAGAATCTTGTGGTGTGAAGTCATATTTAGGAAACCCGATTCGCGCAGTAAAGGAGTTTGAAGATAATTACCAATATAAAACCATTTCTTGGACTGGGAGAGTTATCAAGGTTCAGGAAGGGTTTTGGAGAAAACATTTTATTTATATAGGAATGAACCCACCACAGGTCGTGACAAATACAGGAACTCCGGTACCAGACTTAGGACTTACATTTAATGAAGAACTATTCCCACAAATTTCTAAGATAAAGGCAGGCGACTTGATTGACTTTAATGCAACTTTGGTTGAGTTCGGAAAGCGTGGACATCCTCACTTTGGCCAAATGTGGAATTTTACCAAGGCAGAAGATGAATTGAACATCATTGACTTTTTACTGCCTAAACAAAAGAGTTTGTTACTTATGATTCCATTGATTGAGATGATGAATCAACTTAGTGATCAACTCGCAAGGCCAACAAGCATTCAAGATGGGATACAAAGATTACCTGAGCCATTGAATGACTATGATGATGGTATGAATTCAGATGATAGATTATTACAAGTGAATGTTAATATAGAACGGGAGCCAGGTGACCTTCTAGAGAAGAAGGTATTAAAGTCTGAAAACGAACGTGATCCCGGTAATAAATAGGCTTTTTTTAAGCTACTTACAATTCTGATAACTTCATATAACAAACTTTTTATCATCTAGTTCACAATGAGAAAATTAGAAGACACCAATTTATTCCACTTTGGCTTTGCGTAGGTTAGATATTTACGACCTAAATCTAACTAAAGGAGGCAGTGAATTACAAAAAACAGTTTTAGAAGTGAAAAACAAGAGAGTAGTTAGAAATAAACTAGTCTAGGTGTTCATTATACATAATATTAAATTAATATTTCTTTTTTGATGAACGCGATATTGAATACGATTCCAGTTTCTCAGAATCAGTTACACCGCGAAGTCTTGTGTGTTTTACTTGTTTATTTTCTTTGACTTGTTTAATCCGACTTTTAGTTCCAAGAAAGGAAATTTTTAAACGATCACATATGGAGTTTATAATGACAATAGAGAAGTCGAAAATATAGAGTGTATTCCAAATAGAAATAAAGATAAGTATTAAAAATTGAAATTCTGAAAAGTGGTCTATAATTATATTTCCAAACAAAAGTATAACTGATGAAAAATAAAATGGGATTAATGGCCAGTGAATAAAGGGTAATTGCTCTTGAGTAAATGAAGATACATTCATCTTTAACGCTATTGCCGAAGTGCTTGTTGTAATTATAAATACACATAAATTAGGATATATTACACAGACACCAGAAAACAAAAACAATACTTGGAAAAGTACATGGCACAATGTTCCACAAATCTCTAACGACGCGTTCCACCTATGACTAGAGGTCTTAAATGTACCAAAGCCTGCTTTTATGTCGTTTATAAGAGTGTATATGCCAGTAAAAATTAAAATAAGAATAAATATGTCAAGCAACTTTATGTTGAAGAATAGTTGATATGACGATATTTTGGCACCAAAAATAGATGAAAAAATGAGAAACAATATGATTAAGGTTTGACTTTCAGTTACACCCAAGTAATCAGAAGATGAACAACGAAAGACTTTGCAGTGGTTCTCCAACCATATGAAAGATAATAACTTCAGCTGAACTATAGTTAAAAAAGCGAAGTATTTGTAACCCCATCCCATTCTACAGGCAGTGGAGAATATATTTGTAAAGAAAATAGTTGTGAATGAATCTAAACCATGATCAAGGAGTTGCCCCAGTGGAGAACTTATGTTTAATCTTCTTGCATGCTTACCATCAACTGCGTCAAGAGTCTGATATAAAAATAACAGGAATCCGATCACTAAAGAAGTATTAATAGGGATTTGACAATTCAACGTAGGGCAGTGAATTGAAATTATGATCTGTGCAAAGAGAGAGCATAAGAAACCAAATATGGTCAAAAGATTTGGTGAAACAGAAACTGGAATTATTTTTTCAAAAGATTCCCAAAAAGGATTCATTAGAGAGTCCATAAAAGTTGACCCAGTACTTTTGTAACAGTACGATTCTATATTCTTTAACCCATTTTCTGTAATATACCTCCCAAAAATGCCATTTTTTGAGTTCCTCCTCCTTAGATACATGACCATTTTTCTATAGAAGAAAGTGTTATGATATACTACCGCTCATTTGTAAATAAATAATATAATTACTTGACGTGTATTTTTGGGAAAGGTGTGAAAAGTTGTGCATTGGATGCTTTGCAATTCAATTGAGAGGAGAAATTATTTTTTCTTATTAGTTTACTTAATTCTACCTTCATATGGTAAAATCACATAGAAATAATAGGATTCCTGACAAAGGGAGTAGAAAATCACAAATAGCCGTAGTTTTTTTGGGGGGGGGGAAGCAGTTGAAATTCATGGGTGGGGTGAAGAAATAAACTTCCCGCAAAAAAATTAGGTACCTGTGTATTTAACTATTTAATATTTATACATATGATGAAGGAGTTACTCTTTTTATTGGTTTCACTGATATACATATTTGATGTTGCTATAGGGAATTCATACTATGATATTCTGGGTGTGGGTAGAGACGCTTCAGACACAGAAATTAAGAAGGCATATCGTCAGATGAGCCTTAAGTATCACCCAGATAGAAATACGTCTCCCGATGCATCTGAAAAATTCAAGGAAATAGCCACTGCGTATGAAGTACTTATTGACCCTGGTAAGAGAGGTATCTATGATAGATATGGAGAAGAAGGATTGAGACAACAGGGTGACGGATTCCAAGCAACAGATCCATTTGATTTATTTTCTATGGGCTTTGGAAACTTATTTGGAATGGGTGGGAAAGGTGGTACTGAAACAGCCAGAGTTCCAGACACTGTCTTAAAAGTGTTTTTGTCACTTGAACAATTGTTCTTTGGTGAATTACTAACAGTTTCATTTAGCAGACCTGTTGTTTGTATTAACGCAAATGACTGCTTAAGTAATAGAAAGGATTGTGCAGGGCCAGGAACAAAGGTATTTACACAGCAGATGGGACCAGGATTTATGGTACAACACCAGGTAAATGACCCATCTTGCATCGGAAGAAAAAAAGGGTGGGATAAGAATTGCAAGCAATGCCCAAATGGTCCAACGGAGATAGAGACTGCACACTTAACAGTTTATATAGATCCAGGAATGCATTCAGGTGACACCATAAGATTCGAAGGTTCTGGAGAGCAAAGGCTTACCTATGAACCAGGTGATCTTATTGTTGCCATATTTGAAGTTGAAGACAAGCGTTACAAACGGGTTGGAAACGATTTACATACTTCAATGGAAATTAGTTTGTCTGACGCACTGCTTGGATTCTCTCTTCCATTAAAATTTATAAATGGAAAAGACATAATTATAGAGAGAAAGGAAATTACTTCATATGGAGACGTGATCAAGGTAGAGAAGAAAGGAATGCCCATTAGAAATACAAACGACTTCGGTGACCTGTTCGTAACTCTGAAGTTTAAAATGCCTTCAAAACTGAGTGAGGAGCAAAAGAATCTGATTAAACAGGCAAATCTAGGCAATTAATTCATTAATGAACCGGCTATCTAAATAACGGCTAATATGGAGGCGGTGAAACAACCTAACGAACATATAAGCGTCAGGACAACGAGTATAATTTTTATATAATATTTATTCCAGGGGAGGTCATAATTAAATAACCTCAAATATACCAATAAAGGGAAGATGAGGCACATTATCGTCTCAAAGAACCCAGTTGCGACTTCGACGAGCAAGAGCAAGTCATGTAACACAGTGGCTATGAAAATGGAGGAAGACAGGAAAATAAGCACAATTACTCCTCTGAGCTTTATGCCAACATGTTCTTTAAGTTTGATAGGTTTTTCTTTTATTGCATTCAAACTTGAGGTCGTTCTTTCAATCCCCATTTCCAGCTCATTATGCTCTAGACCCTCGTAGATCATTGCTTGTGATGTTCTTGATGCAGTTACATTTGAACCTACATTGCCTTCGTATTTAATTTGTAATCGAGGGCTATGTTCCTCAATTATAGGGACATTACTCTGAGATGGGTGATGGAGGTTCGCATTTTTCTCATTGGAATGAAATATATCCTCTGGATCATAGTTGTTTTGTTTGGACAAATTTACGTCTACTCCAGATTTTACCAATAAAATCTGGTCATTGGAGGTTTCAATTTCGGTCCTACCTCCAACTACAAGAATTATATTAAGTAGGGATGAAACCGCTGCGTGTAGAGAGAGTGTACATGCAACCAGGTTTGAAATACTCAAGAAGATCTTGGATAAAACGACCAAGGTACTATCATTGTTATAGTTAAGCGCTACACTTTGCATCGTTGACTCTCCAAATGTTAGATATGAAAAGACGGAAATAATAGAGAAAAGCATAAAGCTCGAGAATGAGACTGTGCTAGAAAGCACAAGTATTCTTTTTGTAGTCGGATTTGTCAATTCATACCCAGTTGCTGGGGAGTTTTCGTGGTTAGAAAACGCGAAGCATGAAATTGTCAACATCTTCGTGCAGGAGACGAGACCAACGTCGCTCTTCCACCAAATAACATTTCCACGCTCAAGTGAACTAGGAAAGCTATAATAATACTTAATTACTGTAATCGAAAAAAAAATAACTGCAATTAATGATATCCAACTTATATATCTAGTTGTTTGTAGCTCCTTTTTCAAAGAAAAAGGAAACATCAATGCTGCACAAATCACCATTAAAAAAACCCGATTGTAAGATATCCCCGTAGGGGATATATAAGTTGAAAATGGTGGAAGTACTTGCTCAATGCAAGAACACCAAATAATCAAAAAACATGGAAGTGTGATTGCCATGGCAAAAAATATTGGTAAATTAACTAATAGTGCAATAGTCCTTTTATACTTATGTAGTCTTTCTGAATTTGCATTTTCCTCTGTTTCTTTACTTCCTGGGACTTGTAACAGGGAAACCTTTAATAGTGTATTACCGTAATTGTCTGCCGAGAGAATTGCGGCGGAATTAATTAAAATAAATTGTGTTAATGAGAGGATTAAACAGGAGAAAAACATTATTAAGAGACCAATAACTATTCCTGTTTCTTTCATACAACATGGGAGCAGCAGAGCCGCCGAGGGTGAAATGGATGCCCATAGTACAACAATACTTTGTGTTAGAGAACCCTTACATAAATATTCATTCTTAAAAAATGACTTAATGGACTGGTTTTTATTATTCATTAATATTCTAGTTCCTTTTGAAGTTGAGTTTCTCTATAGGTCGAGAGGGCGGAATAGACAAAGGTAAATGAAAGAAACACCGCCAGGGTATTTTTAACAGATTCAGTAATTAAGCACTGTAAAAGGCACTTTTTTTGCTATATATTGACCGATACATGAATCTTCTGCCGAGATGGAGTAAATTTAACTCATAAGTGCAAATATATCTCAATTTTCCAATTCATTCCTTCATTGCTATTTCTTTTCTAATCTCAATTATCAAATCTGCAAGCGTTTCAGGATAAACACCCAATTCAATAAGCCTGATTAAGATTAACATTGATTCTCTGTCCAAACCAGTATTTAAAAGTTTAGATAAGTCTGATAGTGTGTCTAGGATCTCCGTATTTATATCGAGTCGATTCATGTTTTAAAGGTTTGTGTAAGAGCAATAAATTCACAAGGTGTTGTAGCTTAATGCGCCATAAGCGCCTAACTAGAATTGGCGTGGATGAGGAGGGTCAGAAGGGGGAAGAAAAACGGCTTTAATTGGATCCTCAGGTTAAGAAGATTGCTTCAATGGCATAAATTGACCTAAGTGATAGATATTAACTTATACTCCTAGAATTTGCATGTAGTCTGGAATAATTGTTATTCTTAATTGACAAGAAGAGTTTTTAAGGTGATTCGAATTGAAACGATTTAATATGAATCAAAGAATTCATATGAATTAAATAAGAGTGAGATAGCATTAACGACAAGCAGTGCGAGCGTGCCAATTCCTGAAAAAAATAATTCGGGGGGGGGGGGTGAGGATTGATTTAGAAAAGTCTTACATTAGAACTATGAATATAGATAAACTATTTACAGCAAAAATTCTTTACCACCTGCTTTTCTTGTGCAACATTCCAAAGGACTACAAATTCCCCTCCAAATGCTATTAATGCATCTTCATCAGGGCAACTTGTAGATGTAAATATCCTTCCGCCTTTTAGTGACTTCTCAATTATGGGATTATTCATATTAGATAAATTCCAAATCTTGGCAGTACCATCAAAACCTGAGCTAACGAGTAGGTTCGGAATTGATGTGCAACAAATTGAGGTTATTGGTTTCATATTAAAGTTTCCAGGTATAGAAAAGATATTTTTCACGTTGTTTCCTGAGATGACTCTGAGATCATATCCAGAAATATATCCGTTTTCAGTAGAGATTATTACAGAGTCCCCATTTCCATAAATATTTGCTTCTGGAACAATGATCGATTCAGGATCACCCTTCTCTTTCTCATAGACAATTTTAAGACTACTTTTCCCGTCCCTTATGTCTATTAGCTGTATAGTTCTGTCATAATCAGCTGTGATAAGTACGTTGTTTTCAGTATGATGCCAATTTACACATTGAACTTTGCTGGTGCAGTTATTATATGTATTTACACACTCATTCTCGAGTATATCCCATATTTTAAGTGATTTGTCTGCGGAACCAGATGCAAGAATTTTGGCGTTTCTTGGATGGGATGCCAAAGACATAACTGCGTCAGAGTGTCCGTTATCATCCTTATTTTTTTTCACAGAAATTGTAGAAATTGGATAAATTGAATCAACACAGTCTAAGTTCCAAATATTGATTTCGCCACTAAAGGATCCAACGGCAAGTAAATTGTTATTGGAGTTGAAAGAACCCAATGTTATCCACTCTGAACAGAGTGGATAATCTCCAATTAAAGTATCATGGTGCACATAAAAACTCCCATCTTCAACCGAATATAAGTATACCTGTAATGTTGATGTATCATCTTCAATGGATGTGGCAGCAAGAAGTGAATCACCTTCTCTAATGTTAAGTGCTTCATCATCAGAAAATTCACCCTTCTTTAAGTAAGGGTCCTTGTTGCTAGTTAATAAACTTTTTTCAACATGATGAAAAAAGTTGTCGCCATATTGACAGATTAATTCAGAATCTAAATCTTCAAATTCAGAATATTTTCCAGCAAAACCGTAATCACTCTTTAATTCAACATCTCCAGTACTGTGCTCATTTAAGTATCTTTCTATATCCTCATCATTCATACAATAATGGGAGTTTCTTATTGGGGACTCCTTTGCATATCCTCTGGGAACCCATGACAGAGAACTTATTGCGTTACTGTCCATCTAAAAAAAAAAGAAATGACTTACGGATTTTGTCAACTTTAACTCCGGGGCAATCCCGCATTGTCTCTACCTCGCGGTGTTCCAAAAAAAGAAAGGCAAAAGAAATATTAAGTGATTTGAAATGATCAGAAGGAATGCAAGACAAAGAAAGGAGTATCTTTTTTCAAAAGATGTGGAACTATTGAGAAAAAAAAAATTAGAGAGAACCGCTAAATTGAAAGAGGCAATTGAAGGTGGGAGGCAGATTCCAACAGAACTTCGAGGAATTTCTGACAAATTGTTAGAAGACATTGACTTGACGGACATTTCAGCTAGTCAAAAATCATTTATTGATAATGAATACATATCTATTGGACCGCACGAACCGAAAATACTAGTTACTACTTCCAGGAATCCAAGCAATAGGTTAATACAGTTTGTTAAGGAATTATGCTTAGTTATTCCAAACAGCTCTAGAATAAATAGAGGTGGTCATGTATTGAGGGAATTTAGCGATCTCTGTAGATCAAATGGGGCAACTGATCTCATTGTTGTTCATGAACATAGAGGGGAGCCAGACAGTATGGTTGTTTCCCATTTTCCACACGGGCCAACAGCCTATTTTTCACTTAATGAAGTCATTTTGAGGCACGACCTACCGAATAAACTATCGAATTTACCTCAGAGTAACCCACATTTAGTATTTCAAGACTTCAATACAGACCTTGGCCGAAGAGTCTGTGATATTCTGAAACACCTATTCCCTTCTTCAACAGACAAATCACAGAGAGTAATTTCATTTGTCAATATTAATGACCAAATTACTTTTCGCAATTATGTCTGGAAAAAAGAGGATGATAAGCAAACAGGGAACTTACAGATTGTAGAATTAGGTCCTAGATTTAGGCTTAGACTTTACAAAATTGAACTTGGTACAATTGAAATGAGAAATCTATCAACAGAATGGGTTCATAGACCATTCTTTAACAAAAGAAAGCTTTTGTTATGACGTCAAAACAACTAATTATATACATTTTTTTCTATCCACATCATTCTGGCCTTTGCAGCTTTATTTCGACTTTCGTGAGCATCTTCAAGTATTATTCTTGAAACTTCTGCCTCAGACACCCAACATTGACTAGTATCAGTCAAGTGGTCAGATAATTCCTTGTTTATTTCTTCTTTGTTCTTAGAAGGATTAATCCTTTTTAATAATACTGTTGAGGGAATGCCAATTTTCTCTAATTCTGTTGTGTTCTCTTCTATTATTTCCAAAACACTCTTCTGGCCATTTGCCCTCAATATATCTTCAAGGTGTTTTAGTTTTTCAGAAAGATTCCTAAATCTTCTAGTCTGTTCCAAAATATCTATATAGGCCATTTCACACTGTGCAGACAGAGAGGCTTCAATATCAAAAAAAGTTGATTTTCCACAGTTAATTGATTGTGGTTCTAAGAAATCATTGATAATTGATTCTTGCCGTTCGAAGCTTTCCCTTTTACTAGTTAAGTAGTTGCTCGAGGGTGCCGTTGTGGTTTGCAATATTTGTTGTAATTCGAGTGGTGGGAGATTACCGTTGACTTCAGGTGCTATATTACTCTTGAGTTTTGATGAATATAAATCTATAAAGTCTACTAATTCATCAATATTTACTTTACCAGTATTTTGAATGCCACCTATTTCTTGAATTGCAGCGATTTCATTTTTAAGTTTTCCCATGGAATTTTCAAAATGTTGTTTTTCTGATTCTATGGTCTCTTTTAAAGAAATAATTTCATTGTTGAGTGCAATCTTCTCAAATATTAGTTCTTGAATCATCTTTTTCTGTTCGAGGACTTCTTCAAGTAAATTTTGATTTTCCATTTCAATTAATTTATTTTTACCTTCAATATTAATTATTTCATTCTCATATTTTTCTTTAATTTCCCTTTCACAAATATTAATTCGTTCAATATTCTCTTTTTTAAGCCGATTGTTTGTCAGATCAATCTCCTTTCTAAGGTCTGCATTTTCATTCTCTTTAATCACCAACTCTCTTTTTATTTCATGATAATCTCTCTTTATCTTTTCCAGATACTCTTTCTCTTTCATTTCAATTATATATCTATTTTTGAGTTCTTTATTTATTTCATATTTCTCATTTTCTATTTTGAAATTACAAGCTTCCAATCTAGAGATTTTTTGTTCATTCTCATCTTTAACTAACTTTTCGTTTTCCAGTTCTTTTAAGAGTTGTTCGTTTTCCTTTTTTATTGATTCTAACTCCAAGTCCTTTTTCATAATAATTTGAAATTGATTTGATAGTGCATCATTTAACTCTTTGTTTTCTCTCACTAGTGATTTTAACTTCGAATCATAGTCATCAGTCCTATTATTCATTTCTTTGACCTTTTGTTTTGTTTCATTAAGTTCGACAAATGTTTGACCAAGTCTACTTAAAGCATTGTTTAGATCTGAAGACTTTAATTCAATTTCATCTTTATATTTTTTAATTTCTAAATCAAGTAAAGCTACCTTCTCACGAGAATCGTTTATTGTTTTTTTTTCTTCGTTAAACTTTTCTTGGTATTCTACTACCTCTAATTGCAAAAAGTTATTTTTTTCTTCCAATTCACCTATTTTAGCACGATAGCATTCAAGAATTGATTGTATAATAGAATTTTCTTTTGTTTTTCTTTCAATGTTGCCTTTTAATTCAATTAAATTTGATTCGAGTCTTTTATTTTCCTCAGAAAGTAATGTCATATTCTTATGAAGTTGTTCTTCCTGTCTTCTTTTGTCCTTTAATATATCTTTTAAAAAAATGAGTTCTTCATTTAATGACTTATTATCCACACAATTATGGGACTTTGCTTCGTTTATTTTGTCAAGTACACCTATATTCTCTAACTTAGAAATGAAATTCTCAAGTTCCTTTGATTTATTATTTACTTTTTCCAGCTCAGCTGTTGATTGTTTATATTTTTCTTCCAATGAGATCAAGGAATTCATGAGATTGGTATTTTCCATTTCAATATGTGAATTATTGGTTTTTATCCGAGATTCAAGGTCTTCTTTTTCGCTTAATAATTTTTTTTTTTCATCAATTAATTTACAATTCTCGTTTTTTAACAACTGTAATGAATCAGTCAATTTCATAATCAAAGATTTTTTTTCAGCAATCTCACTTTTTCGTCTTATATTAAATTCATAGATTTTATTCGCTTCACGTGATAGCTTTTCAAAAACACTTGACCCACTGTTTACGTAATCTGTAAATTCCACCTTTAATTGTAGGTACATCATTTTAATTGAAGCTTCAACTTTTTTGGCTTGTCGAATTCTTCTTATCAACCACAAATTTAATTGATAAATTCTTTCAATCGATACACAATTATGAAGACTCATTAAAGGTACCTCATTGCTAGAGTGTGATGGAATTTTTTTAACAGTTGTCTCATTTAAATTTATCTTGCTTTCGAATATAGAGTCAGTCGAATTATTGGGTTGGTTACTTAATAAGTCGGCATCATTCTGAAAATAAGGAATACTAGCATAATTTAATTGATAATTAGATGAATCAAATACTTTCAAATTATTTGGAAAATTGTAAAAAAATTCTGACTTAGATCCTTGATTAAACACAACTTTTTTAAGGACCTCCACATCCTTTTGTAATGATTGCCCTTCCTTCACGGTTTGTGCCAATTCCTTCAAGAGTTCGTTAGTTGTTTTAGATGAATCACTTTTTAGATCTTCATCCAGGTTATTTGTAGTAAATTTTCTTTCTTTTTTATTAGATCTACTTGGTGTATATTTCTTATCGTCAGTTTTTTTGGAATCGCGTTTAGGTGTGAAAAATGATTTATCTTCTTTATTCGCATTTTCAGATCTCAAATCCCTTGAAAAGTTTAACTTTGGATCGTTCAAATGCGATTTTAAAATAAAATCAAAAAAATTATCATGTGCTGATTTATACATTAGTCAGTTTTTATTAATCTCATGCAATTTACAAAAATTTCAATACATGCACGTGGAGTCAGACCCCTCATTGCGCAATATACCGCCACTTTTTAGCAAATGGAAGGAGTTCTTTGTGAATTATAATAAACAGATTTTCTGCAAAGAAAAAAAAACTCATCACAGCATATCTAATTTTTAAGTAAAACAAGATAGTGTTACTAGATCAAAATTACAAAGATTTGTTAGTCTATTTTTCAAACCATAGTAGAATAATCCTAACATTAAGTATTTATCAAATATTGAGGTACTTCTTGAATTAAATCTCAAAATGTCAGTGTCATCTTTTAGATCATAAGCAAATATATAATTAATCATATGGCTATGTGATAATCACCTAAATTTGATTCTGACCCCTTAAGATTCCTTTCCGCTAATAATTTTGCTCTAATTCTTCTTCTTTCCACGACTTTTCGGTATAGTGGCTTTGGTACTAACTCATCAAATGCCATATTTAAGAATCCCGCACCTATTGCTATGATATACATCCACCAGTAAATAGTATAGGTTCCAAATATTTGTTGCAATCCAGGTGTGAAGGTGACAATCAACGTACTACTTGCACTAAGACTACATGCAAAGTGAAGCCAGGGATTGTTAAACAATGGTATTGTGAACCAATCCCACGTTCTCACAGTATATGCACGTAACATTTCGCAAAACACGGCAGCAATGAACGATGCTGTTCTGCCCCTGATGGTTCCAAATGCAACTAAATCTATATAATCCGGACCTACAGTGCCTTTCGGAGGAATGCACCAACCATTTTCACCAGTTACACATCCAAGCCCAAGAATTTCCGCCTTTTCATATATTTCTTTAATATAAGTAATATCTGAAGGTGAGAGAAATGAATTTGCTTCACCTGCTACAACTCCCAATACCTGTTCCATTCTATTTGTAAGAGGATTGAAGAAATCGATATTTGTGACCCAACCTGTTTTGTTAATATTTATTAGATTTAACCTCCACTCGCGGGTTTGACAGAAATATCTGCCCTCAGAACTATGAAGACAAAGGGACTCTATTGAACTTCTCTGAAAAACTCCGAGAGATGAATACATTGAGATAATTAACACTGCTAGAACACAAATGGCTTCAAATATCGCATGTGGGATATTTGCAAAGATCCACCAATCTCTTGTCATTATTGGACTTTTCTTTGGCCTAGGAGGAACCTTCATCATTTCTGGATTTGGAGGATCAACACTTAATGCAACTGCAGGGCCACCATCTGACATCAAATTCAAAAATAGTATTTGAAGTGCTGCAATAGGTATTGGTAGTTGTGCTGCGATCGCAACAGACAAATATAATATTTCGCCAATGTTCGTACCTAACAAAAACGCGACGAATTTTTGTACATTTGAATATATTTTCCTACCTTCTTCAATTGCATTAACTATGGTAATAAAGTTGTCGTCAAGAAGTACCATTTCAGACGCTCCCTTCGCAACCTCAGTCCCACTTATTCCCATTGAAACACCAATGTCTGCTGCTTTCAAAGCAGGCGCATCGTTTACACCATCGCCCGTCATTGCTACAACCTCGCCCTGTCTCTGTAAAGAACGAACAATTGCAATTTTATCCTCTGGTTGTGCTCTACAAAAAACACTTACAGAAGATACTATTTTATCAAATTCTTCATTCTCTAGGTGTGGTTTTGACGCATCACCGTTTTCATGTAATTGATTACAGACAATTGACCCAGAAGTTGTATTCAAATCGTTAAATTTACTCACATGAGACTTCTTGTATACATGCTCGTCTGCAAGCAGCCCTATTGATTTTGCTATTGCACATGCTGTAGGTTGTTGATCTCCTGTAATCATAATTACGCGTACCCCAGCTTCACAACATTTAGTTATTGCCTTCTCAACTCCATGTCTCGGTGGGTCAAGAGAACCAACCAGTCCTAATAATGCTAATTCATTTCTTTCTAAGACCAACTTAAGCCTTTTATCGCTGCATTCTTCAGAAATAAGATCTAGAAATTCCTCACTAGTTAAAGGTAAAATTGCTACCCCAAGAACTCTAAGTGCCTCGCTACTAAGAAGCCTATTTACGTCTTCTATTTCTTTTATTTCTTGAGGCCTTATTCGTTCAGACATGTTTATTTGAATAATTTGATCTTCATCTTTCCATACTGTATCCGACATATACCCTACATGTTTCACTAGTCTGTCGGGGGCTCCCTTGATTATAGCTACATGTGTAAATATCCCGGAATCTAGGTTATCTACTGTTCTTGAGTACCGCAAACATTGGGCGTCTGAGGGATTGGTTTGGTCAGTGTATTTTTTATTTTCTTTCTTTGTCTCATTACAGAATATTATGTCTCCAAACCGATTGGGAATAGGAAGGGAATGTACAGTCATCATCATTTTTCTTGAAGATGTAAAAGGAACCTCAGCTGATGAAATTCTCTTGTAATTCATTTCGCAATATATGTCTTGGTTAATTTCATCACAAAGCAAATTGTTTTCTACTGACTCATATGATACATCTCTGTTTTCTGTTGAGCGATGAAAGTCATCCACTACAGCTGCATCTGGAGAACTTCCCGTTGTTGCAATTTCTGTTGGGACTGCTTTGTCAATCATATTTCCATATTGCTGATTTAAAATATGCCTCCGTGAGGAGTTGTTCTCATTAATGGACGTATCAAATATATATTCTCCCTCTTCGTGACCCATTTCTGCAAATTTTTTAAATCCAAATGATGCCTTTGCGGCAGCAACAATTAATGCTCCTTCGCTCATATTCCCTCTTGTTTTCCATGATTTTCCTTCATTGTCAAACAGTAATACAGTCCCATAGCTATTCAAATACCCTGCAAGTAAAGTGCTTCTTACACATTTCGTATACGGCAAGTCGTTATTCAAAGGGTCACCGTAATCTATACATACAGAATTGTAATTTACATATTTAAATGGAACCTTAGAATTTTGTTTAATGCCGTAACCTTGTTCAATTTCATCACACTCTATTATTTCCAATGTCTTGGTTTTATTGAACGTTGCTAGGTCGAGTATTTCTTCCTTTATATTTTGAGTAAGTGAAGACGACAAAAAAATTCCACCGTTGGGATCATTTCCTCTCGTTGGGTAGAAAGAAAATAAGGATGTATTGCTATCTTGTGTAACACTGTTAGTGAACTCAGTTGTTGGATTGCCATTACCAAGATCAAAATTACTGCTTTTTCTTGAAAATGTCGCTAACTTCACTGCTGTCATCTTACCTTCAGTAAGTGTTCCTGTTTTGTCACTACAAATTACAGAACAACAACCCAAGGTCTCCACTGCAGGAAGTTTTCTAATGTTGGCCTTTCTTCTGCACATTTCAGAACACCCTATTGATAAGCAAATAGTTACAACCATAGGTAATCCTTCTGGAATGGAAGAAACAGCAAACCCAACAGCGACGAGTATAATGCTAAAAACAGGATTGCTATTTGGGTGGGAGGGATCCTTGTAATTTGTTAAAAGTGCAACAATTACAATTATTATCAAAACAAATAAAGACATGAATCCGATAAAGCCACCAAGTCTGTTTAATCCAATCTGAAGTGGAGTTCCATTACTTGAGCTGCTTTGTGCAAGCTTCAATTGCTGAGCTATTCTTCCTATTTGAGTATTCATCCCAGTAAGCACCACAATTGCTTTCCCAGTTCCATTTGTTACTGCTGTTGAAGCAAAGCATAGATTAGTTGGGAATGGACTCTGAAGATCGGTATTTATTAGATGTTTCGATACATCTTCCGACTCTCCTGTTAATAAGGCCTCATTACACCTTATTTCTGTTGCTTCTACAAGCCTAACGTCAGCCGGAACGCTATCACCCGTTCTTAATAGAATAACATCCCCCGGTACGAGTTTTGAGGCAGGGATGACATTAACAACTCCAGATCTTATTATTGTACACTTCGGTGAAGAAAGATCCGCAAGTTTTGCAAGTGCATTAGATGCACTATTTTCCATGTATGTTGCGAGACTGGCATTAATCAAAACAATAAATATTATTCCAACTCCTTCTACCCACTCCTGGAAAGCAAGAGAAACGATTCCTGCTATTAACAAAAGTGATACTACTAATGATGTGAATTGACTTAAAAATATTTTCCATATTGGCTCTAGCTTCTCTTTCTGAAGTTCATTTGGTCCATACTTACTTTCTAAAAGTCCATTAGCAAAACACTCATCAAGTCCAGTAGTTAGATCAGTAGACAACTCGTTTGCCAAGGAATTCAATTCAATATGACTCCAATATTGAATAGATTTCTGTTGTTCATTCTCTTCTAAAGTTTGTTCCAAAGCTTTAGAAATGAACTCTGGATTCTTTTTTCTTGCTTCTTCTATTGTTTCAGGTAACATTTGGGTAGACATGCTCAACTTGTTAATTATCATATCCTGAACAGCCGTCTCATTATATTGCAAATCTGGTAGACTAGTAATAACATCAGAACTTAATTGTTTCCCAAAATGATTGTTTTCATTTGAATAGACAAAACGATGCAACAAATTCCTGCTTGCTAACAAATTTATCCTATTTTGAATAAATGCATGGGGGTTTGGAGAACAAGTATCTGGGTTTGGTTCTTCATCTGCAACTTCTGCATGGAGTAAGTGCTTTCCATTTGGGGTCATATCTACAAAGACGCTAGCAGTTGAATTTGGGGACATAATGCGTGAAGAAGGAGATGAATTACTTCCATTTAATTGGTAAACAGATGTGTTTTGTGACAAATGAATCGTATTTTTTAGTGCAGACTGGGTGGTCATTTCCAATTTTCTCTCATTCCTCCTATTAAAAATAGAATAGAGCGTATTTTGAGTCGACATCGTGCTCTTAGAGGATCGCGTAGCTTGGTTCTGCAAATTCGAGTCAAAAGAATCATTGCTTCCTGTCATGAAGAGTAAAAAAATTAAAAAAAACTAATAAAGCTATCTGTTTCAATTCTTTCAGGAATCTGGCGTGTTAAATTATAGATTGAAGTGTGCTCGATTTCGAGAACATAATTTTTTTTCAAAAAAAAAACCAAGCGCTAGAAAATTAAAGATAGAACAATGGTCAATTCAATCTTTTCGTGGCCCTCCCTCTTGTACTTCGAAAATCATTCCTATTCCTACCTCTACTACCGGGCCTCGCAGACTCCCTTTGACTCATTTCAGTCTTAGCAGTGACAATGTTCTCATCATCCATTCTAATAAATTTGATGTTGTTTCCGCGAATATAACATTCAATCATTTTGCTAAATGAATTTCCGCCCTTTGACGTGCATATAACATTGAAAAGTGATATGTTCATAAATCCGTCGACACCAGTTAAAATTCCCGAATAAGTTTCACCATTCTTAAGCTCCACCAACTGAAGGCAGTTAATATTTCAAAAAATGATCAATACAACTTACTACAGGTTTATGATGTGCTGCTTTAATGACAGACAAAGGTAGCTACCACAAAACTAGTAAATAAATATGGAGAAATAATAAAAAAGGAACTTACCACCATATCAAAGCTAAATTTAAATCTGAAGACAAAAATAAACAAAGAGAAATCTGAGCGGGAAAGAAGCCTTAGTTCCATGTTTCTACGTAAATCCTACCCTCCCTGAACAATTTCTCGAAAAATTTTGAGTCATTGTGGATGTTTAGTAAAATTGACGCTATTTCACTTTTTACCCCGGATGTGAAATCTCTATTCCCACAAATGAATACGATTGTGTCGTTATTACATAAGGTATCCCTTACTAATTCCCTCCTTTCATATATTAGGTCCCTAACATGTTTGTTTTCTGATTTTGAAAGTGCAATAAATATATCTGTCAATACTCCAGTATCTCTAAGTGTCCCCAGTTCGTCTTCGTATAAGATCTGTTCACTTGTCTTGCAGCCGTAAAATAAGTACGAATGGGTCATGCATGTTTGTTTTTTCCTATATAGAATAAATTTACGCTCATTTAAAAGTGCTCTTATTGGAGCAATACCACTACCATGTGAAAATAGCAACATTGGAACTGTTATCTTTTTCAACTCAAGTTTTGAGGTTCTAATTAATCCAAGAACTGGTTCTATTTGATTCACATTTAGTAAATAATTCGAACATAAACCTTCAAAGTACCTTACTTTCTCTTCTTTTAAGAAAGATAAAGAATTATCAAAATATATTGGGCCTTTAATATATGTGCTAATAGTCAATTCAATTACTTTCGGCGAACAAATAGAGGAGGAGGAAATTGAATAACTTCTAAACTTTTGTTTCATCCCATGAAATAATAAAAATTTTTCAATAGGAACTGGAACCAAACTTTTCATGAAGTTTTCAATAAACCATTTAAAAGAGCACTTATATTTAGACCTGAATTCATTATAGTAACTGTTATTTGTTATAAATTCGACTTCATCTGAATTTAAATATGGAAAGAATTGTGAAATCGAATCTTGTGAAGGTAATGTCACCAAATCAAAGTAATAAGTTAATATATGTTTTAAGGTACAATAACTCGGGAATGGAACTTCAACGTCTGCTAATTTTTCATTCTTTGGTATAAAACTAACAATAGTATTTTCCAAAATTGCAATGTCCTTGATTCCTAGAATTTTATCTGAAAAGAAGAGTAATGTATTAGTTGGATTTGCTGGGAGAATGTCAATAATATCAAATGTTTGATACCTCAAATAAGTCGGTAGTCTCAATTTCAAGTTAAATGCATATTTACTATAAATATCATCAATTCTATATTTAAAAAGAATGGATCTAGATTCAATACAGAATTCTGATAAATGAAAATATCCATCAGAAATGTGGCAATTTCCCTTGTAGTTGAAGTTACGTATCTCGCAATCATTTATTAGACAAATAATATTATCTCCACTATGAGACTCATTTACAGATGTTGCTTTTGCAATATTAATACCAATGTCCCTTTCAATTTTCTCTGAAAAAGTGCTGTTCCACCACAGTACTAAGTCGTTTTCGTTTCCATTAATTTCATCCAATTTTGCAATTTCAGAATACTTTATACCACCGAGTCTATGAATATATCTATCTAAGTTAATTGCTGCCTTATTGAAATTATAGTCATATATTGAACTTCCAAGACCAATCACCGTATATTTAACATCTAAAAAAATTTTTTTATTTATTTTCATCATACTTTTCAAAAACTTGACAAATTTTAAAGATGTATAGGGAAAACTACCATTTCCAGAAGTCGATATAACGAATATGAAAACATTTTTTCTGCAGAATTCAAAGTCTTTATTGAGAATACAGTTTATTTCGTATATATCTGCCTCAACATTATTGCTTTCTAGGAGTGCTTTTAAAATTTCTGAGATATGTCTGGAGTTGCCTGTTTCTGTAGAGTAAAATATTATAAATCGTTTCGCAGCACCATGTATGGAATTAACTACAGGTATAGCATTAAATTCTCTTACAAATAAGCATAATCCAACAAAAATGCTGCAAATTGAAACTATTCTCGGAATGCTTTCAGGGTTGACAATCATTTATTCTTAAAATCAATTCTCTATAAACGCGCGTATGAAATATTGAAAAATAATAGATCAATAAAAGCTTCTAAAATACCTTAATGTTTAGGAACACATTGGTTCAAGTTTGCACAATCAATTGTACTATCAAGTGCATATTTTTATAGTTTAGTTCAGTTTAGTCCCTTATACTGATTGGAGTTTCTTCTTTTTACTGCATATCTCCACCATCTTTGTAATATGACGGCTGCTCTCTCTCTCGTGTACATTATTCCCAAAACAAGAATATTTAGTGTTTCATTCCAGCGTAATTTCCACCTCCTGTATGCTCTCTGGAGAATGATAGATGATTTTGTCTCCAAATCAGTTTCGACAACCATTTTTTTTCCTGTTCGTTTACTTGTGAGGCGGTTGCACCAACAAATGAAATATAAATAAAGTAATTATTAACAACGGTTCATATACGTTCATTAAATATTATCGGTTTCATAAAAAATTAAAAACGCCGCACAACAAACTAAATTTGTTCTTTTACTATTTAAATCATTTAAGCTATTTTTAATTAGTTTAACAGATAACATGCACCATTACCAGGGTTGATTATTTTCAACTATTCTTGACGCATAAACTAAGTAACCTAGCAGAAATTTCAATTTGTTAATAACTACTATAGTTAAATTGTCGCTTTTTTACATTTAATAAAAAAAATTTTAATAAATTATTTTCCCTCATTCTTTGAGCGGATGTTTTTAAATTTTTTTAAGACGCTAGAACAAATTTACATCATTATTATGTATGACGGATATTGAACGCCAATTTAATACTACTTGGGTAAGTAGGAAGGATTCTCCTAATGAAATTGATAGTGGACAAAATATTACATTGTTAAGATGTATTAAAACAGAGATACGAAACATTATCACCTCACTCAAATTATACAAACATGGTACTGACAGTTCAAGATATAACAAAGAGGTCATTGAAAATTTAGATTTTTCAGTCACATATCAATTTCAGTCCCTTTTAGAAAATGTTTTGGTATCTAACAAATTCACTATTGAATATGGAAGATTAGATCCTTTTCTAGAAGTAATTCAGTCGCCTGAATTTGGAGGTAATATAACAGCGTCAGTTCTAAACGCCATTGATCAATTTGTTTTCCACGGGATTATATATATTGATGATGCGAACAAGCATTCATCGACTAACAAACTTATTGAGAGCATATTAAACTGTAGATTTACAGCATCAGGTATTGAATCTGATGAAATAGCACTTCAAAAACTTCTAAATCTCTTGGTAAACGTCGTAGATTCAGAATTTGGAGAGTTTATTTCTTCTGAAAACTTAATAAAATGTGTATTAAAGTGTTTTCAAATTTCAAGACAACCAAGATCAACACTTTTACTGAGGTCATTTGGTGAAAGTTCTATACAAAAGTTAATTATCTCTATTTTATCTAGGCTTGGAAGGAAACAAATCAGCGAAAAAGAGGATTGCAGTGTGACCTTAATCAGAATAATTAATTTCTTATCAATGTTATCATTTTATGGACTTCAGCTTACTCAATACAATGCATCAAAAATAAGGGATACGAAGAAAGAAGAAGTTTTGAAGATAATAAAAAAAACAATACAAATGGATGGCTTGGATAGTAGTTCGACTCTTGAGATACGCAGAATGGGCCTAAACCTATTAAATATAGCTATTGAGAGTGGTGGAGAGCAACTAAGTAGATTCCCGGAATTTTTGTTGTTAATTCAGGAACTATGCATAAACCTGTTATTGTTTTCGTTGAGAGAATTATCTATGTTACAGTTCACATTTAGATGTCTATTCACTATTTTTTCTAACTTTAGATCTCATATAAAATTACAGATGGAACTTTGTCTAACTACACTTCACATTAGAATTGCAAATAGCGGAATAAATAAGATTGACCTTATTCCAATTAATATTCAAGATTTTTGTTTTTCGTTGGAACAAAGAGAACTTGCACTCAATTCCTTGATTGAAATATCCAAAGACCCACCTTTTGTCTGCGAAATTTTCCAGAATTATGATTGCAATATTTATTGTGGAAATGTATTTCAGGCAATTGCAAGAACATTTGTTAACCAATTTAAGTTCGAATACAAGCACCAGAGTAAGAAGAGCAACAAAACAACTAAAACATTAACAATATTTCAACGTCTGGGTTTTAATGGATTAATGAATGTTTTGAAAGGTATTTATACGGAGATAAAAAACATTCACAAAAATTTTTCTACAAACAATGATAAAACAAGTGATGAAATAAATTTTCAGCTCTTTTTACTAAAACAAAAGAACATAAAGGTTAATCTCATTAAATGCTGCGATTTATTTAATGAAGATCCCACCAATTTTTTGGAAAAATTTAATGAAATTGGTATTTTCAATAGTACAATTACTCCGATCGAACTAGCAAAATTTTTTAGATATGCTCCCAATATCGATTATTGCATTCTTGGTGAATATCTTTCGAAAAACAAGGATTGGAATGGCAGTGTAAGATCAGCATTTATGTCCACATTTGACTTTTCTGGCAAGACAGTCGTTATGTCACTTCGTGAAGTATTAGGGACATTTAAATTACCTGGTGAGTCACAACAAATAGAGAGAATAATGGAATCCTTTTCACACGAGTTTTTTTCACAACAAAAAATCATCAATGATTGTGATTCAAACAATACTGATTTTGGCATTAATAACAATACTCCAAGAATAATAAATATTTTTGAAGATGGTTGTAATGAAAAAAAAAGCATAGTACTGGATAATAGTGACACAATTTTTATTCTAAGCTATTCTATTATAATGCTAAATACAGATTTACACAACGTTCAAGTGAAGCACAAAATGACAGTTGATGATTTTATAAAGAATAACAGAGGAATTAACAATGGATCGGATTTGCCAAGAGAATTCTTGGTTTCTATTTTCGATGAAATAAAGCATAATGGCATTAAATTACATGAAAATCATGGTTTAATAGGCAAGCAAAACAGCCGTCAAGGTTCAAATATTGACACTGGAATTTGGGATACTTGGTTAAAAAAACACTCTTTAAATAAAGTTTCGTTAGATTTTTGCGATGGAGAAATTAAGAAAGAAGTGACATGCATCAGCATTTACGAGGAGATGCTAAATATTCTTATTGAAATGGGGTTAGTAGAATGTATTATTAATTGTTTTGAAAATTCTTCGGATATTCAAATGTTATTTAAATGCATTAATGGAATACTTGAGTTAGTGCATTTGTGTCACATTTTTTCAAAAAATAACGTTATTAATGATCTGATTGAGCGTATCAGTAAATTTATCAATTTAGAACTATCAGCAAAATCACAACTCATTATACCTATATTTTTACATATTGTTAGGATAACAATAAATAAATGGGATAAAGATTCTCCGTGGCATACATTGTTCACTGTTTTATTCATGCTAAATTCACTCAAATTGTTTCCACAAAAGTATATTGAATTCGAAGAACTAACAGACAACCAAGGTAAGGTTATTTCTAGTTATTCGAACATACAATACCCGAGGTTATGCTTTACAACAAGGACAATGACCTTTGGAATAACAAATGGATTTGAGTATTTTGTAGAATTAGCTAAAAGTGCAAATAAAAATAATGTTGAAAGGAACTTAGATCAACCTGGATCTAATTCAAGTTTAAAAATAAATAAGAACTCCTTTTCATGGTCTGAAAGATTTATTAGGTCATCATCATTGAATAATAGTAATTGGCTCGGTGACATTACAAACATATTATTTCGTTCCATTGAAGAAGATGACGAAGAAAATATCAAATTTGCTTCGGAACCTCCAAAAATTTTCGATTCAATAATACAATTTATTATTGAGGAGGACACAATGTTTCCAAGCAGATATTATGGCAAAGATATCCCAACCCCCTCTGAAATAATTCTGTCTTGGATAATAAATGGAAGCTCACCATACTTGGCTATTTCTATTTATTCTATAATAATAAATTCCATAATTTGGGAGGTCGATGTTTTGCCAATTATTTCATATAAAAGTAGACTCATTGATTCAAAAATCACAAATTCAAATATGCCATCAATATCTACAGGTAATTCATGGGAAATGCTTTCTCACTACATTTCAGAATCACAAAAGATATACAATATCTTGATAAATGGTTTGAAATCAATTAAAATTGAAGATTGTCGAAAAATAATAGATGTTTTAATGGAAATTGTAGACCAATTCCCATTTTCTGAGAGGAATATTAATAACTCAAACACGGCGACTTTGAACACTTCTACTATTAGTCAAAATGTTGGTTCTGAAAACAATCAAAACATTGAACAAGAAATATTCTACCTTGATTGGGGGCCACTTCTAATAACAGAAAAAAAGAAGATTTTGAATTTCAGAAAAATTTCAGATCCATTAATTTCAATAGGAATAATAATGTCTATTGTTATAATTAATATTTCTGACAATTCTCAAAGAGAAGTAGCAAATGATAATGAGTTTTTAACTTCTAGTGTTTGGGAGGAAGTTTTCAGTTTCTTTCAAAAGAATATGATGAGGTATTCAATATTTACTTGTTTCAATAAACTTGATAACATGGACAAAGTTCAGACTAATCAAAGTGTTATTAAGGATTTAGAGGGTACCCAGGAATTCCCTAGATCTCTTTCTCGTTCTGACTACATGTTTGCAGAGAGAATTATTACAAATTCTCTTGTTTTACTAATCCATCTCAGTAGGGTACAAAGTGTACAATCGCAAAAACTAACATCGATATTACAGCTCTTATTGCAACTCCATCCGATAATTTTCAGCTTGAACTCGGAAAAGATCATTGCTACTATTCAAATAATAATGCGCACAGAAAAAAAAGCACAGTTAATAGAGTCAGATAAAACAACAGTAAGTAACTCTGGAGATTGGTTCCCTAGCGAAGACTCAATTTTGTTGATGTTGGGAATACTACAAAGAATGGTATACGTTCCCCCTATCTCTTCTTTAGAGAATATACATAAAATCCCAGAGTTCTATCCTGGAAAGCTCTCAGATCCACAAATATTGGTTTTATCATCCCTTGAATGTATTGGTATGTGGTTATATAATCCAAAATACTCTTCATTATTATTTAATAATATCTCATTGATTATTCAGACACTTATTACATTTGCAATATTCACACCAACAACATTGAATGGTCGTGTTGTATTCTCTCCTTTAGAAAATGAAAGTAATGTTGAACATAATTATGATGCTAATTTACAAGCAATTTCATTAACTTTCTCATTACTTTCAGTATTTACAAATCAGGACAGTAAAGTTCTTATTACTCAGGTCGTACATACACTTTGCATTGCTGCATCATTTGGTCCAAATACTGTGAGGAACCACACAATGAATCGTATTCAACAAACCCTTGGGTCTCTTCACTTGGATAGTTTTTGGTTTATTAGTGACCCCTGGATTTGGTTTGAACTCATCGATTCATGTTTCATACCTCTAATTACATTCGATTTCAGATTCCCATTTTATAATAGTTTGGATGTGGAGGATGATAATACATCTTTACTTCTGTCTCAATACTTTACTCCTACTGTTGCTCAACTAGTTCTTGGTGCAGATACTGTTTATAATAGGCAAGTACATTCAGTTACAATAGTTTCAAAAATAATTCTTACAAGGATAGATCTGTTGTTAGAACCACTCGAGTTTTCTAACAAGAATCAATTAGAGTCTAAAATTTGTGATGTTAAGTCTGATGAAGAGCACTCGAACAAAAGATTTTTATTATTGGTCCCCGTACTCATTATTTTTGTGAATGTGCTTGTTCAGAATACAGCCGGGAACTCATCCGTATTTTTTTCGGAAACACTAAAGAACATTATATTGGTTGTGTTAAGCACTAATATCAATGCATCTTATGATGTGTTGGTTACAAATGCAGTAAATTATCTACAGAAGTTGGGGGTTAAACACTGCGAAACTGATCTAGTTAGTATTTTAGAAAACTCAGCCGAAGGCGATATTTTTTGGATAATTAAAAGTATTGTTGACTTCTTAGTAAGACCCACACTACCAGATATTGCTTCTGAGATAATAGGAGTAGTAGAGGATATACACGCACAAGTAAATAGCATTGAGTCGAATGGAGTGTTAGTTCACAAGGAGTCCTAACTATCTTATTTATTTACTTGGTTCTAAGAATGTCATTAGTTTATATTAGGTTTTCTCTATAAATACACTAAAATAGTTGTCAAAATCTAAATAAGTTGATATTTACGAAATGATTTTGGGGGAACTCATTTATAGAACAAGCGGGTTTTTTGCTTACTGATATTCTTATAGAGTATCAATTTATTTATGAATTGCTGTTTTATTAGTTATGTCGTCTATAATGGAAGGGGATTTAGAAGCTCATGTATCAAGTACTTTGGATAAGTCACATTTGTGTGATTTCGAGATTAAGGTTAGGCATGGTTTCATAAGACGTGTATATAGCTTACTTTCAATTAACCTTGCTATTACATTTGGAATTGTTTTGTTCTTCTCGCTCTTTAACCCTGCATCAATATGGCTATTTGAAAATTACTGGATTAGCATAGTTTCCTCTGTTTTATCTCTATTAATAATTATAATAGTTTCATTCTTTCCGGGGATAGCAAGAAATCACTATTATGGATTCATAATGCTAAATATATTGTCACTATTATTTGGATTAACCATTTCTGCATTGGCAATATGTGTGGAGAAGATGTCAGTACTCATATCATGCGGAATTACAATCTCTATATTTATTTTTCTAACATTTTTTGCACTACAAGTAAAGTATGATTTCACAGGATGGGGACCTTATATATTGATTGGGGTTTTGATTTTATTTGTTTATGGTTTAGTATTGGTGTTTACACCTAAGAATAATACTGCATACACTGTATTTGGTGGAATAGGTGTGACTGTATTCTCTTTCTACATTATTTACGATACCCAGAAAATTATTGGAGGCAAACATAGAAAATTTCAATTCGGAACAGATGACTACATTTTCGCAACTGCTTCTCTATATCTAGATATTGTATATGTCTTTACATATATATTAACTATATTCAGTTCATTTGATAGATAACACTGTTTTAATTCATAACTGATACTTTTCGAATGCAATTTGTTGTAAAATATTTTTAAAGTTGTGGCATCCAACCTACATACATTTGTGAAAGATTTCGTTTGCACTTTGCTGAATTGATAAGTTCATGGACTTGGCTTTCAACTGAGAGGCCGAGACCTCTTTCATGTAGTGATCTTCTTTGTGAACCATTCACTTTGCACATTTCTCCTGCTTTTTTTCCAATTTGAGGTGAGCAATCTACCATTCCATTTAATTTTCGGTGAATTGTTCTAAGGTGTGAGTGGCCTTTAGCGGCAGCAATAAATGAGATGGGATCAACTCCACCTCCAATATTTGCTATTTGTGATGTTTTCCCGGGTCTCATCCATTCAATTAGAGGATCATGAATAAATGCCTCGAGAAACGTCATAATAAAAGATTTGTTGAATGGACTTCTAAATATATTCATTGCAGAGATACATGCGCCAGTGAAGGTGCCCTCTACACCACAACTACCCATAGCAATAACAATGTTAGGTGTTAATCTAAATGGCACTATTTCCGGAACTTCAAGCAGGAATCCCTTTCCAAAAAGGCAATCGAAATCAACATGTACAATATCACCCGAGCTTGTATCAATAAGGATATTTTCAGCATGCCTATCACCTAATCCAACTATATAACCGAACATTGACCAGGCCGCCGTACTCCTAGTGTATTTTTGTTTCGCAGAAAGCCAATTATAGCTGGATTTAGTACTAAATTTTTTAAAGAACCAGTTGTGTAGAATTGGTGGGTATTTTGGTAATATTTCTTCGCAGTAAATCTTGTATAGCTTTTCCGGATAAATTGAGTTATGCCTTAAAATATCCTGCGTTTCCATTAACTGACGATGAAATTTCGAATTTCCAAGGAGTTCCTTCCATTCAGTCATCACAATACTTCCGAGTGTTGTTACGTTTGGAACCCATTCAATGATTCCAGTGACCTCTGACAGTGGTATCACCGAAAATGTCTTTAAAGATAAGTCTTTGAAGTTAATTGACATTCGCTCGTTAATTAGCTGAGCAAGTTCCATTAAACGCATGTCTTTTCTTAGGTCTCCACGCTTCTCATTCTTTACTAAATAATAGTATATTTCTCCATCAGAGCCTATTAATCCTATTTTCTTAGGTTTCTGTTTGCTTGGTAATATAATAATATTATCTTCAATTCCACAGATACTAACTATTTCAGAAAACTCATCCTTTGTATTACTAATGGCTCGTGATGATAAAAAAGCTTTATCAATTTTATTTTGTTGGCCTTCAGTAAAAGGTAAAAATTGTGAGAACAAAACATTTTTTGTTTGACTCACAGGTAAAAAATGGGAACGCAGTTGTCTTTGTGTCGGAATAATCATGTACTTTGACTTATTCATGTTCTTCATAGAATGGTAAAGTGTTTGGAAATCTGTACGTAAACTCATTGATTTATTTATGCTTTTGGTTGACTTTTCTCCCTTAAATGATGTAGGGACATTCCCTGTACTCATATCCATCGCCAAAACCGACAAATTATCAAATAATCTAGTATATTCATCAATTATTAAGGAGCATTCATCTCCCCCCACTGTTGGAAATTTTTCATTCGTTTCATAAAGCGTCTTTGATATTTTTAGGATCTCAAATGCCGTATTTTTACGATCTGTACAATTGCTCTTTAGCATTGACACAAAGAACCACCCTGCTTGTCGTGGCAATGCCCGGATTATTCTTGCAACTAGTGGTTGTATTATAAATGACCCAAGTCCTGGGTGTTGAGATCTGCTTAGAAGTTGTGGCAGAACAATGTACCAAAGTGACGGAGGAAGAGTAAACAGCTCCCTTCTTATTTTACTCAATGAATCAGGGAAAGAATTAACATTTTCATCAGCTAAAATACGCTCAATTTTTTGTGGTTGAACCAATGCCCCGAGCTTAAGTAAAATGTTTGAATGGTTGAATATTAAAAAGAGCACCCTTGAAAGTGAGGGATAAATAAACATGTTTCCGCATTTTAGGCAATTTAGATACATGATTATACATAATAATATAATTTCATCACATTTAATTAGTGAACCCAAATTGTTTCCAATATTCGAGTTTATATTAGTTTTGATGTTGTTTTCAGTTTCAATATTTGAAATTATTAAGTGAAAATAGCTATCTAGATAATTTGCAAATTGAAAGTAAGTTTTCTCGCAGTTAGACCGATATTCTACCGTCTTTTTGAAGATATTTATTATGTTTTCCGGTGAAACTGTTGATGATTTAATTGCCCAGTCTAGGTATACAAGGTTGATTTCAGATAAAGTATTACTATCAATTAAATATTGTGTATTGTTTATTAATTCGTACAAGTGAATTGCTTTTCTCACTTGATTATTCTGAAATAGTTTAAATAAATATGTTACGGCGAGGGATCGGTTTAAAGAGGTAATGTAAATGTTTCTATCATTTTTCTCCCATTCATCTAGTAGCTTTCTTTCTAGTTCGGTCCAACTTGTATTAGTCCTCAGTCCTAAAATGTGCTCAAAATAATTTATCGTAATTGATTTGTTTATTTGAATTATTCCAGGAACGCTTTCACTGAATGAGGGTAAAAATAATTTATTAAAATTGAATTCCGTCAACCCAATAATTGAAGGAACTCTATTATTTACACATGTTATATTTTGATTGTTCATACCTGACCCATTTTCAATAATTTCAAATGAATCCAAGAAGTTTACATACGAAATTGATTTGTGTAAAAAATGTATCTTACTTTTTTCAAGTACGAGTAAAATTGAAAATGAAGCCAAATCAAAACCAGAAATTTCTAATCCAAGTTTTGCATGTGAAAGAATAGAATGCTTTATTGAGTAATTTGACTGTGCATTATCGACTCGGTTTACAAATAACTCAGTCATTGAAAACCAAAGAGGTTTTTCAGATGAAATTAATGGATTGCTTGAGATGCACTGTACCGAAAGTTGATTATTTATTTCCGCGGATATAAAATTATATATGTATTCAATATCCATTAAAATATGTAAATTTTCCAGGATGTTAGATGATGTGAAGTGAGAATCCCTCCAGAAAATATTATTTTTAGTAAATAGTAAATTTCTGGTTTTTTCAAGTGAAGACTTAAAGGATTCACATACTTTATTTTTTTGTAAATAAGCCTCATTTCTGTTATTTTTTAAAAAATAGAGGTGTAACAAGAGCCTTCCGTAATATATATCAAATTTTTGTGTAATTACATCAATATTTGAAGGAATAAAAAAGTTCAAGTAATCATTATCAGACGAGTCATTTTGTATATTGAAATAATTGTCGTTATTAAAATCAGATAAAAAAGTATCCAAATATTCCCAACTTCCTAACGTATAGCATGCCTCAAGGGCCTCAGAAATAAACAATGAATGATTAGATATAATATCACTTGGCTTTGATTCTGTTAAGTTTGAATCTATAGTTCGTTTATTCCTAGATTGTATCAGAGTATTCAAAACTATCTTTGGAAGTCCTGCCTTTATCAAACAACGAAGATAGCACTTTGTTATGATCGTATTTCTACCTGTAATATTTAATAATATGCTTTCATATATCGTTGCAGCCTTAAGATAGTCTTCCATAAGAAATGACTCAATCAATTGTTTACCTATTACTCCCTCGGAGGCTGCGGAGATTTGTTCATAAATGCTCATTGTACCCAATAAATTTTCGATATCATTTATACCAAGATAACATTGAAAAGGTAAATACAAAATATGAGTATTTAAACTTTTCTTTTCACGTTCGGAGATATTAGGTAGATTAATATACGTATTGAAGCATGTTTTATAAAAATTGAGTGGATCTAAAGGGTCGAAATGCACAGTGGTAAACCCAGTTGTACCCAAATAGTCTATGATATTTCCCGAGTAATTTATTTTTAAACCAAACTGAGATATAAAAGATAGATTTTTTTTGCCTATTTTACGCTTTTTTTTTGAATAATCGTTATTCAACTGCTTCGTTAGTAAAAATCGTTCAAAGAGTAATAGAGCACGTGTATATGTCCTACATGACAATGCAGCCTGAATTAGAAGGCTTATAGGAATGTCAGTAATGAACTGCAAATTTGCAACAATTTTCAATATTGGATAATTTGTCAGTGTTGAAAAAAGCTTCATCCCAGGATTAAAATTCGTAGGTAAATGATTTTTATCATTTATTATGTTTTTATATGATTTTCTTTCAGTAGTTTGATTATAAATATATCTCTCAAGTTCATTATCTGATTGGGATCCTATTTCATTATTTTTTTGAGGCAAGGTCTCCTTGGAACTATTTATTTTTGTCGCTTCTGCTAGAAGGGATAGTGTTGTACTACTAGGACTAATAACCCCTATAGAAGTTGATGAATCGGAGTTCTTATTCATTTCGTTATTCAATGTGTCAACACGAATACCGTCATTCGAATATAATTCAAGCAGAAAAGGCTCTAATAACGATTCATTAAACCATGTTAATGTTTTGGGTACTTTGTATTGTATCAAGTGCTCATACAATTCAATTAAGTGTGTCATTACAATGAAAATAGATTCATATGTAACGTCTTGAAGTGGAACAGAGTTTGAGCAATAGTGTTGATTTATTTGCTGTTTATTTTTGCTACTTTTGCATATTTTACTATTTTCAAGGCCAGAAATAACAAGGGAACAGAGCTTACTCTTTAGTACTCGTATTTTTGAATGATCAAAAAACAGAATCATACATTCAATAGATATAAGAAGGATAATATTGAGAACATATGGGACACCCAATGAAACAAGCCTGCAACCTTCAAGTAAAGTACAGATGTTCAGTATTGAATCAGGAATCTTAATTTCACTACTTGATTTTTTCTTAACGATAGACAACTCCTCATTTATTTGATCAAGACACCAAAAGTAAAATTCATAAACATTTTCTGTATTTTTGTCAATATTTTTGATTTGGCTAAGTAAATGTTTTTTTGTTCCTTGAATAATTCTATACTCTGTAGAAAGATAAGGGTGCAATATTTCTTGAATTTCTGGTTGAAACTTATTCCAATTTTTAAATTGATCTTCAGTATTTATTGAATTATGACAACCAATATATTTTAATGTTTCTTGGATTGCATACGCTGCAACATTCCAGTGCGAGTATGTTATTAGATGGTTTTCAACGAGTTCAATGGCAATTGTATCCAATTCTTTTATGAATATCGATTTTTTGATTGAGGGAAAGAGAAGTGAGTCGTCAAAGGAATTTTTATCGATTAATTTCCCATTTTGTGATGTATTCATTTTATTTAAGTAATTAACTATATTAATATCAAAAGCACCAATAGAACCTATAATTCCTGCAATAATATTTTTCAAAAATGAGATACTTTTCTCAATAGAATAATTCACCTTAGTAGATATAAGTATGCCAGAAAGAGAAATATTGTTCCTGAAGCCATGTTTTATTAAATTGTACCTTGAAATAATATCATCATTTGAATGGCAATATATACTCTCGATATTAGATATATTCTGCTTCTGGAATATTAGAAGAGAATCATTACTTGCATTTGATACAATATTGGTACATTTTTCAAATAGTTGAAATATTCTGAATAGTGTATCATTCATATCCTTTTCATCATAAAGTAGCCAATAGGAAGAAATAGGAAACATCGTTAATATATCTTTTATTGAACCTAATAACTTCTCATACGTTATATGAGGAACATTCGGAGAGAGAAATTTAAGTGTCAAATCAATTCTTTTTTTGAAAGTGGCCATTAATAATTTATTATATTCTGAATCGTAATCATTGTGATTACGATCTTTTGTGGTTTCCTGTGAACCATAATAATTACTAACAATAATTTTTCTAATAGAACTCCCAATTTCATTTGGAACTACCGGAATCAGAGAAAAATACAAATTGTTTGTCCTTAGTACATTAAACAAAATTTTTTCGAGAAGTTTTTCGAAATAACTGCGAAAACGAGAGTCTCTGTGTGTTTCAATCATCAAATATATTTGATCAACTATTGGAGGTAGGAGCTGCAGAAAAATATCTTTTTCAAAATCCATATTTCTTTGTGTATAATCAAATAGATAACTTATATATATTTCCCAGCTCTCGATTGATGAAGGATGTATACCTGATGTGTGCGTCAACCTAATAAGTAATTCAAGTAGTCTCGTTGCATATTTTTTGATATATTTCTTGGAAAAAAATAATAACAACGAAGTTGTTCTGAAAACTCTATACCAATACATCGAACAATAGTTGGGTTTTGGTGGCTCTTTGACAATAAATGATACAGGAAAAAATGTATGTTTTATACTGTTTATGTTAATAGATATCTTATCTAGAAAAATAGTTTTATTGTAAAATTCAAGAAACCACATCAGATTTTTACCTATATAATTTTCAAGAATACCATCATTTGGGCTTTTGGAAAATTCTTCTGGTGAAATCCTTAGTTTTTTATTTTTTGATTTCAATTCATCCGAAATTGCACCTGACTCAAACAAAAGTACATTGATTATATTCGACAAACGAATACATTGTTCTATAAATAATTTATTACCTTTAATATTTAACGGCATCTCATCAATATTAAATTCCGGAGATTTAGTATTTCCGCTTTCTTCAGATAATTGATTAACCTCAAAACAAATGAAATCATCTAAATTTGTTTCTGACCAAAATAGACCTGCAATAGAAGTGTTTATTAACGTTCTTGGAAGTTCCAGATCACTCTCAACACTATCGATTTGTAATAATTTCGAATAAAAATCATTCCTTTTCACCCTAAAATATAGCACTAAATCTTTGTTTGATTTTTTATATTCTGAATTTTCTAACACTGACAAAAAGAAATACGGCAGTAAAGTTACCAATTTATCATGTGAAAGTGCACTTGGTATAAATTTCCGTATGTAGCTTAAAATATGTATATTTGAAGTAAATTCAACCAAGGATCTATAAAATAAATTGGGAAGAATGTAATTAAATGCAGGGCCAAATAAAATAATGACACTATTTGGCTGTTGATGAAACTTCAAATCTAGGTAATGAAAGCACTTCGCTGAAATAAATTTTTTTAATCCGGGTGAAATAGAAATGCTGGATAGAGTAGTATTTTGTTTCATTAATAAAGCGGAGAGAATTGTAAGTAAGTTGTAAGTAACATTTGAATTACTTCTAAATTGATTAATTGTATTATATTTTTTCCCTGGTATTATTCCTTTTAGAAATTCTGTCAAGTCCTCCTTAGACCAGAACTTTTTCCAATTTGCTTCAATCCCTATATTAGATTTATTTAAAATATGTATTATCAACGAAAACAAGTTGGAAAATAATTTTTCATCAAATGTTGCAGACAAAAACATAAAATTCCAAATATTAAAATCAATATTTACAAAGTCTTGTAATCCAGGGGTGTCAGGAAGTTTCTGAACCATTGATTTTGAAATTTCAAAAATATTGGACAAAGAACTCTCATATTTTGTCAAGCTTCTAGTAACTTTTTTCTCGAATTTTGTTATGTCCTGGAATTCATTGCTACACACCAAAAGAACGTGGGATAATGCATCATGCCTGATAGAACTATCGATATTATTACTCCTATTACGGCTTAGCAAAAGTGTAATCCTGAAAAAATTTTCGTACTCTGAAAAAAGGTTCGTCGATGGGTCTGTGAGTTCCCTGGTAATGTTTGATATTCCAATTGGAGATGGTAACAACAATTCACTCGTCAGCAAATTAGTTCCTTCTAAAGGATCTTGGTCTAGCAAAATAAACTTTTTTGATAAAAGTATAACTAGAGCTTTAAGGTGCAAATATGTGACATGTTTGTTATTTCCAAACAACCCAAGTCGCATAAATTCAAAGAAGTCCAAAGTTGTGCTTTTTAGTTTGTTATGAAGTAATTTTATATTGACTGAAACCAATAAAAAAAAATCATAGTTGCTATTTAAAATATCTCTAGGAATATCATTAACTTTGTTCACCAGTTTCCTTATTAATGAATCATCAATATCATTTTTATTTTTATGTCTAAGGGAAATATCTATGGTTGATAAATAATCCTTTATTTCAGGTATAAAAACTGAATTATCGATATCTACTGATGTAGAAACAATCGAAAAGCACTTATTGCAGATAAATATCCCGTTTGTAGGTATAGAGGTTATATTTTTATTGCAATTGGAACAAATAAGAATGTTTGGAAGAAAGCCAATTTTTTTCTCAGAGCAAGATTTGCCTTTGGATTTATTATGATAATAGTATGATAACGAATCAAACGAACTTCCAAATGGAAAAAATGCTTCATTATTTAGTTCGATGTTATTAATTATAAACTCAGCCTCATCGAGAATTGAATTACAAATTTTATCATTCGTATTTCTGAAGATAATTGTTGAAAGTGGTTTCATAACCTTCAATAGGATATGAGATGAATCATCAAAACTCAATTTTACTAATTCCTGTAAAATTCTTTTAAGTACAAATTCGTTAATATTGTTTGAATGGATGCAATTAATCATTAAGAGATTTGTAATACAGTTCCATATTATGGAGGTAAATACGTTTTTGTCACATACCTCCAAATCTAACAGTGAAATTATTAAATTATCAACTGGATCTTTGCACTTCACTAGAATACGAAAGGATAATTCGGACAAAAAAATGCATTGACTAATTCCCCACTTTGAGATATCTTTTTTAGTCAAATCAACTGTTCTGCAAAAGTGATTCAATAAATAAGAACCAAATTCGAAGCTAAAACCAAAATTTAATTTGATGAGGCTTTCAGAAAGTATAAATGCAGTTGATATTGAATAAAAGGCTAAAGTAGAAATACTATCAAGGTAGAGACTTTCAGCTGTTAAATATTTTGAGAGTATCATTTGAATATTCGCAATAAATATTGATAAATTAGATTCATTTATTTCAATTGAACATAATTCGAATATTTTGTAAACCAAACTATCTATTTCAGTTTCAAATATTCCGGGTTTATTTGATTCGATTTTTAATATTAACGACTGAATATCAATTAAATTCAAAATAGATACTAGTAGTTTTGACTTCATTATTAAACAAAAATCAGTTGTATTTATATAGTTTCCAGTAAATAGTTCTTTTTGAATCTTATTCTCTATTTTAGCGATTATTTGCTCTGTAAATGACGGCATCTTATTTAATATAAAATAAACTATAAATGCATAATATTCTCCAGCAGCATCTTGCGATTGAAAGTTTAACATTTCAAACCAGAAACTAAAAGCTTTTTCTAGTTGGTAACAATATGAAATCCTATTCATTTTACAAATAAATTCACCGTTAGGATTATATTTTCTTTGAAATCCATCAAAGTACCATATAGTAAAATCTCCAACTAACTGAATACTTGAGTATTCGTCCAATAAAAAATCCCAATAATGTAAATCAGAGGTAATTAAAGTCCCATTTCCATATAAAATTTCTATTGCACCCGTTTTATCTATTAAATGGAGGCTTGAATCATCTATCCTTGATTTAAAGTCATTTGTTAAAGTTTTTAATACCAATAAGTGAATCCCAAATAAATCTCTTTTGTTTTTAGTAATGGCTGAAACAAGGATATTCAACCATGCATAAATAAACCTATCTCTTGTTAAAGAGTATTGAAAGTATGGGGCATGTATTCTAAGTAAGCTTACAGTAATTCTTCCTAGTATAAACTGAGACCAAATATAATTGTTCGGAAATTTCAGTGCAATAGGTGCCTCATTTCCGTTGGACCATCCAGAATAGCATGCTAACTTATTAATGAATGTATCATATATATCATGAATTAAAATATTTTTCATATCTGATTCATTTTTTTTTGTTATTTTGTTGAAATAGTAAATGTTTCTCAATGTATCATCTATGAAGTCACGGCATAATGAACTATTTTCTGCAGACAAAAGCTTTAAAATAGTACATAATAAATCGATACAGCATTTGACCATTTCAATGTATCTACTTCTTTTAATATGGATTATTTCACATTCACTTTTTGTGCTCGCAATATTAAATTCAACTGGTAGTTCAATTGTAAATACTTTAATGAGAATCCTATAGAACAATTGTCCAAGGCCACCAAATGGAAAAGAAACATGTCCAAAACTGCAACAGAGGCCTTTTAATGAAGAGTTAATACTTTTTATTGTATTTAAACATTCTTCAGTATCGTCCCTTCCAAAAACATACTCCCTAATTCCCTCAAGTAAATACCTTCTTATAGTTCCAATACAATCACTATGGGAGTCTACAAATTCATCAAGATTGCGTTGAGTTTCTTCCGCATCTTTTAATGTATCAATAATACTAAATAATTCTGTTTTCTCCATTTTATGTTAACTTTGTTTCAGCACACAGTAATTTATTTCTTGCCGCAATATTTTTTTCTTAAAAAATTTAAAATGAAAGATTTGATAATTGGATATTTTGGTGATAAAATTTCCCAATCAAAGCATAAACAAGATGTTTCATATACTATTAACAAGATTGGTGGTCTTCCGGTAAGTTTTGTTATCAATATCTGAAAGAAAGCATTAATTCTGTAAAGGACTTCATCAAAAGCGAAGGGTACAACGAAATTAAATGCGAAAAATGCGAAAAACCAATGATTTTCATTTTGCAACTGTAAGTATCATCGATTTAAATTGAAATAAACAATTTATTTTGATTCAGGAATACGCAGTATTTATACAACAAAAGACGAATGATATATTTATTCTATTGTATTTCTTCCGAATGTGATAAGATATGGGCTGTATTTCGCTCAAATATGGAAATAAACACATTTAAATCATCAAGTGACAAACTAAATGAATTCAATGTAGATTCTGATGACTGGCTTTCTTCTGCCAAAATTGAAATAAATAAGAATAACTCTAATAGATATAATATTAATGGAGACAAACAGCTTGTTTCCAATTCGGGCAAAATGAATTGTAATAGCAATGGCTATTTAATAAATTACATTCATGGTAACTCCATTGTTGATACTAAAGACACAGTTAAAGAGCTTTTAGGGAATTATATCCGCAATCAAGGAAATTCAACAGAGTTTCCAGAAACAAACGAAGCCTTTAGTGATTCTTCATCTGAATGCACAAACCCAGAGTATTCAGATCCGCTCTTAGTTGATGAAAGTCTTTATGTAAATGACAAAAATAAATATATTCACAATTTTGGCCAGGAAATATCTAAGTTTCCCAGACAAGTTATAAGATATTGTTTTGGTGGCACACCACTCTTAGTAAAACCAATGAGGAACATTTACCTGCCCCCTTGTTCAATTTGTGGGTCAAAGAGAATATTTGAATTTCAAGTTATTTCAACAATAATATATGAATGGAGAAACGCCTTTGGAAGTAGTGACTTTTTTTCCAAAGACGACTCGGACTGGTCCACAGTATTGATTTTCACATGCGAGAACGACTGTCTTGTGGACCTAACTGAAGAAAAAATAATTATACAAAGTGTTTGATGTTCCTAAAACAGTGAAAATGAGAGTTAAAAGAACACCAAATTAAGGAATCTGTATAACTAAAAAAAATAAAAGTGTTCAAGTAAGAATCACCTATAAATCACTAAAAAACAGATATTTCAGTGACCTTATCAACTAGAATCTAGCATGGCTTTTTCAGGAATAAAACTTAAATACCTTGTTGAAAATTATTAATGAAGATTCTCAGTGAACATATTCATCCTTGTATTTATCTTTTCAATTAGTTTATCGTCGACTTTTCCACACACTTCTGCATTATACATATAACTTGATTTCAATTCAGAAAATCCGTTAGGGGAAGCAAAATTTCTTTTAAAAGAAATGGGGGATGTCCTGTTAGAAATTAACTTTACATCTCCCGACCAAAAAGGAAGCCTGGTGATCCTAGACTTGTTAGTTTCAATAACTGCAAATGGTCCGATGATATCATTATCTCTATAAGAATAATAATTTCCCATAAGCAAAGAGGCATTCTTTATCCTAATCCAATCACCAGGTGATAATGGTTTCTTATTATTTAAAAAATACTCCCTCAAACCGTAATTAAAAGTACTTGACAATACAACTAAATAAAAGCTCTCAAAATTTAATTTTATTGTATCCTCCAATGTCACTTTGTCTTGATTTACATGTTCTGTAACAATCAGGCAGAACAATTCCCGTTCAAATGACTTTTTCCTATTTTCTATATATGGTTTACCATTTGAATCAAATGAAATAGATGATTCACTAATAAATTCAGGTAAGAAACATATATCATTTACTAATACAATGACATCTCCATAAGCTCTGCAATTCGAATTTCTAGACTCATCCAAAAGAGATGAGAGTGATTTTGTGTATGGTGACAAGGAATAGTAAGGAAATTCATGGAATAATTCATAAACCCATCTCTGTAACCTTAGAAGTTTTATGGAGTCATTTTTTGTAAAGGTTGTTTTTTGTTGCATATTACCTGCTCTAAATGCATTTTCAACGGTAAAGTAACATTTTCCGGACTCTAAAATGTCTTCGTCACTATTGAAATCCATGTATAAAGTATCTAACTTTAAGTCATAAATAGTCCACACTCTGATTGAGGTATTTCTAAAATTGTAAGGTATGTCAATATACTTGCGTTTTGAAATCATGGGCTCTACCCTATGAACCCTAATAATATCACCCAAACTAATAATAGGGAGAGTATTAACATCACCATTGGTTGCAATTTCAAGCGAAATAGTTGGTATGGACTGATTTAGTTGTGGTTTATCATTATATCTATAAATTCCAGAAAGCAAATTTTCAAGAATTCCCCTGGTAAAGTTGTCAATTGGTACCAGCTCCATCACAGATGGATCTATGAGAGTGACATTTATGAATATATGTGTTTGATTCGTATTTGAACGTCTAGTAGGATTATTTCCTACTTCCAATACTACTCCATACAAATTTGTACTAATATTTGGTTTGATATCTGAAAGTTTCTCAATATATGCGTAATTGTTATTCTGAGGCTGTTTGCCAATACCTAAAAATGTTTTTCTCTTTTTGTTTAATTTCTCGATTTGAAAATCCAAAGTATTATCGGTATGCACTTCTTGAATTGTATCAGCACTATTCCTTGAACAGGCATTGGATTCTTTATCAAAAAATTCAGCTCTGTGATTTTGATTGTTACAATTATTCATATTGTTAAGAACATTGCTTTCTGAAAATTCGCCCCTATTATAAATTCGTGCCCAAGCAGGGAGATAAACGTTCCCCTTGCTACAAACAACAGCTGCATGAGTTAAAATAGCAGGTACATGTTCAAACCCTTTTCTCCAAACAGTCATGGAAGAATCCCTGTTATTGTTATTGTATTCAAAAATTATTAAATCGTTTTCAACTTTCACAAAAGCACCAATTATCTCTAGAACGTCGCCTTCCAAAATAAATGAGCAAGCAATCGACCATTCACTAAAACAAAGAATAGTAAAAAATAGGTCAACAGTTGGGCCGTCAGATAGGCTCTTTGTTAAAATTGATGTCCTGTATAATCTATTTGTGCATGTTAACTTAGCATTAATCGCTATGTAACATCCATCGTTTCCATAATTTAATTGATATTTTGAATGTTGCCGTATAACGGAAATACCAGTAACCAATACTAGAAATCCATTTGATGGATTAACAGCACCTAATACTGGCTTACTTTTTTTGAAGGTTTCCCTATGCATACAATATTCTTCTCCGTAGAACCCTGAAAACTATCGAATAAGCTAGTAAAAAAAAAAAATTTAGCGCCGGCAGATACAATCTAGAAGAAACGAGCTTTCTTGGATATCTTTCTAGCTTTTCTATTTCTCCTTAACAGTTTGTTCAGTCTTCTTCCATAGTGAGAGTCATTCTTTGGTGGAAGTTCTATCAAACCTCTCTTGTAAATACTTGATATTATATCTACAGATGGTTTTTTGTCAAAAATATGTAGTTTTCTTAAAGAACCACAGCTAAGTTCAAGATCCTCCTTTAGTAAAACATCTTTAGGTTTTTCAACATAGAAATTCCTTCCTATTCTGAACTTAGAAATAATCCCCATTTTTCTCGCAGAGTCAAGTTGTTCACGCAAAATAGCAAGGTAAATTTTTCTACATTCGAGGTTTTTGTCAAGAGCATTAATGTCACCGATTATTATATCTAAATGAAGTTATAGAAAGAGACCCCAAGAATTAAATATCAATAACTTACCTATATTTGACACATCATTGTTCAATTTTTGTGTGTTCACCTTTTTCTCTATTTGAAGTCTAGTTCTTTTTTTCCTCTCGATTCTATTAATATCAGACCTCTTTCTTCTTTTATTCTTTTTTTTCCTTAATGGTTCATTTTTTACTTCCTCACCTATGTCATTACATATTTCTACTTCCCCAAGTCTATCAATATCTATCAACTTTCCCTTTTGTATTGAATTTAACAGAAGGTATTTTTGCGATACATTTAGTTTAATAATGTCATCATAATTGTAGTAATCAGATATTACTGTATCTACAAGATGAGTATTATTGTCATTTTTTTGTTGTAAATTATTCATTGCAGATGCAGAAAATTGAAATACCTTATCCTGTCTGTCAGATTCTAAAGGGTTAATAGACTCTCCTGATGATGGTGGAGTGATAAATGGTCCTTTATACTTTACTTTTTCTCCAGGATAACTCTTTTTCACAGTTTCATCGCTGTTTGAACAAATAGATGTACCCCAAATATCGAATTCGTCGTTATTTGATGATATTTTCTTGCGTTTTCTTGGCAAATCTACATTTTTATATAAATTTATTATCTCACGATTTTTAATCTTTCTTATAGGTCGTTTACTATCGCAACTTTCATTAGGCTTTTTAAAGTTTAATCCACTACTTTTGTATAAATAACCATCATCTATCGTAAATAGAAACCCTGATTTCAAATCAGAGTCTACTCTGTCCTCTAAAATGCTGTTGTGAATGGTTTCTATTGAATTCTCAACATTAATTTTCTTATATAGTCTCTTTGATTTTACCATTTTATCAAGTCAAAAAAAGATTTAGTAAAATAGAGGCGCTAAAAAAAAGTTTCGAGGTAAGGGAGGGAATTCAGAATTAAATTTCTTTTTTTGAGTAATCTTGAACGAAGCAACTATAAATACTGGATCAGAGTATTTATATATTCAACATTCTTCTGTTTTTATTTTCTCTGGTATTATTATTTGTTAAATATTATTTATTCATCTAATTAGTCAACTTTTTTTTTTAAACACTCTTTGTAATACAAGGTGAATATATAATATAATAGAGAAATGTAAATATTATGTCAATTAATTGATATGCCTGAGCTATCCAATACCAACAAAGAAATCATATTTAATAGCTCCAAAAAAAAGACACTGAATGATATTTTTAAAACATGGAGAAACAAATTATACAAAGTTATTCAAAGCAGACCCAAACGGAATCAATTGAATGAAAGTAATGAAGTCGTTACGGACGATAATGATAAATACGTTTCATCTCAAATTGTTCATTTAAAGGTTCTTAATTACCCAAATTATGACTTGCCTGAAAGGTGCTCGGACAATTTTTTCTCGAGAAATCCTTTTGGAAGTGGAAACTGCTCTAATTTACAACTATCTCTATTAGGTCCAGCACTCAGGAGAAAAAATAAACAGTTTAGCAAAGGAGATGAATTAGAAGATATTTGCAAGTCTCAGGTAAATCGAATGTCCTCAAAAAACTTACTTGAAAATATTGAATTTGCACGCAAATTAAGCGAAGAGAGAATCAATAGGGCAAGGAACTACTACAAAAAATTGCAAGCTCACGTCAGGTCAGATGCATTAAATGAGGTTGTTGAATATATTTTTAATGACTTCGATGAGAATGACCTGACTATTCTTTTGAAGCACAGTTTCGATACTAAATGCAATAATACATCTGAACTAGAATTATCAGAAGTATATTTAAAGGCAAGCTCAAAAATAGATAATTCTCATGAAGTTAATTCAAACACTACAATAACAAAAGATTGTTCAGAAAATGATTATTCATTTACCGAGAATTTTAGAATGCCTCAAATAATGAATTCATCAGACGGAACCTCTGAATTGCCTTTGGTAGACTATGATACAGTTATTAATAATTCACTGTTGCTTCTTGAATCAGATTTTTCCAACTTAAATACTGCAAGTGATTATTTGGTTTCTAGAATTAGTAGCGTTTCTCTAGAAATTAATAAAACTATTGCAAGTTGCATTGAAAAGAAAATTATCAACATTAAAACAGGAAAATATCAAGGAAATGTTGAATTTTAACTTAATACTTAGATTTAAGTTGTTTTTCATATTTATTTTTCATACATGACGTATTTTTCTGCAAATAACTCATTAAAGTTGGATTCCTCATGTTTAGCAAGTTCGAAATTTCTATGAACCTTGTTTCCATAATTGCTAATTTGCTCTTCATCAATGAATACCTAAATGAAATAGAATTTCTTATTATGTCTTCCGTTGTCTGTTTAAAATCAATAGATAGCAATTCTAAGTATTTGTATCCAACTATTTGTATAAAGGTCAATTTCCCCGTTCCATCTCCCCTTAGACAGAATTTTGCACTATGTCCAAGCTGATCTTGGATAGAATCATTTATTATTCTGCAGAACGTTTCAGCGAAATCTGAGAAGTTACAAACTAAATTCTGTGTTACTTTCAGCTCGTTGAATTCTACATGGTCAATGTCGTATATATAGTAAAGAAATAAATCATTGTCACAAGTTATCTCTATTCTGATTAATTCTGGTAGTGATTTCTGTCCTTTAAGCATTACCCTAAAATTAATATTTTCCATAGAGCCAATTTCCTCGACTCCATCTGAATCCATCAACCTAATTTCAATTGGGCAAGTTCTCCTAAATACAACGAAAAAACCATTTGTAAGTATTGGATCAGCTTTTTCTAATTCTGTACAGTCAAATTCATTTAATACAGCTTTATCACAAAATTTTGTCCTTTCCATCTTTTTTTCAGCCTATAATTTATGAAATAACTAATACTGTGTATTCACAAGGGAATATATAATTTCTTATATATTTTTCGCAAAAAAAATAGATGCCACAAAACCCTATAATTATTATATATGCGTTATTCCGTTTAAATCTAAATACGAGTACTTAATTTTTTTTCACTTTCCGAGCTTGCGCAGAAGCATACTCACGCATGCACACAAGTCATTGTAAATTAGTTTTCTTCAAAATGAATAAAGGTAATATAAAAATTCTATGTACAGGAGGTGCAGGCTACATCGGTAGTCATACAGTTGTTTCACTTCTTGAAGAAGGTTATTGCACTCATATTTTAGATAACTTCTCAAATTCAGATCCTGAGGTAATAAATAGAATAGAAAAAATAACAGGAAAAATTGTGCCTTTTTATAAAATTGATATTAGGGATAAAGAAAAGGTATTAGAGTTATTTAAAAGGGAAAGATATGATGCAGTAATACATTTTGCAGGCCTAAAAGCTGTTGGAATTTCAGTTTCAAAGCCTCTGGAATACTATGAAAATAATGTAGTTGGAACTATCAGACTATTAGAAGTCATGAAAGAAACGAACTGCAACATCCTTGTATTTTCATCAAGTGCAACAGTTTATTTGCCGAAAACAACGCCATTAATTGAAACTGATCCACTCGGAGCATCTAACCCATATGGGCAGACAAAATATGTCATTGAACTGATTTTAAAGGACGTTTATAACGCCTCCAACAAAGTTAAGGTTTCAATACTTAGATACTTTAACCCAGTTGGTTGCCACCAGTCTTCACTAATAGGTGAAGATCCAGAAGAACCTAATAATCTTCTCCCATTTATACAACTCGTTTCCATAGGAAAAAAAGAGAAACTTTATGTATTTGGTAACGATTGGCCAACTAAGGACGGAACTGGAGTCAGAGATTATATTCACGTTTTGGACTTGGCAGAAGGTCACATAAAGGCATTAGAAAAGTTGTTAAAATCACAAAATGAGGAGAAAATACTTGACATATACAACTTGGGTTGTGGATCGGGTGTTTCTGTTCTTGAAATGGTCAAACATTTTGAGAATGCAAGTGGAAGAGAAATTCCTTTCGAGGTTATACAGAGAAGACAAGGAGATTTAGCAACTGTAGTGGCAAATCCTTCGAAGGCAGAGAAGGAACTAGGATGGAAGGCAAAAAGAACTATTTTTGAAGCCTGCAAATCTGCGTTTGAATGGCAGTTTAAAAATCCAAATGGGTATTCAAAATAGAAGAGCAACAATTAAAAATGTAAAACACAAAAATTTAACAAACTTCTTTTATTTCGCCAGACACTTTGTTGTGTGAGTTTTGATTAAGGTGTAATTGTTAAAACAGAGTTTCTTAATAATTTCGTATTGACTAAAAATGAAACGCGCAATTTAGTCTCTTTATATTATGTCTTTATTTTTATTATTTGTTTTCTTTGCTGCAATGAGAAATTCAGTTGCTCAGTTTCACCTAGTTGCCCATAGGGGTGCATCCTTCTATACTCCTGAAGAAACAAGGCAAGCGTATGAACTTGCAGCTAGCCAGGGTGCCAAATTCATTGAATGTGATATAGTTTCGACGAAGGATGGTGTATTGATATTGAGGCACAGCCCAAATTTGTTGGAATCTACAAATATTAAGGACTTTCCGGAGTTTTCCCACCTTAAAAAAACTTTGGAGATGTACTGCGATACTGACTCGGATTCAGTAGATGGGATATTTTCATGGGACCTAACATACGAGGAAATTAAAAGATTGGGGTGTACTCATGACATTAGATACAACAATAGAAATCAAGAATTATGTGGAGTTCAAAGTATACTTTCACTGGATGAATTCCTGGAAATGAGTGAAAATGGTTTTAATGGTTATAAACCGGGTATCTACATAGAAATAAAATACCCCACTATCCACGAAGAAATGGGAATTAATATCACAGATAAGTTATTGGATGCTCTAGAAAAATATGGACTTAACAAGGATGCAGATCATGTTTATATCCAGAGTTTTGAACCCGAAAACCTGAAATATATTCGTGAAAGAAGTCAAGTTAGGCTTGTGCAACTACTCACAAGGGACGAAAAAAACAGTTTTGTATATGCCGTTAAGGACCCTATTTCCAACAAGACGATTTATTCTCCATGTGACTTGGAATACATTGCAAAATTTGCGAATATTGTTTCACCGACTAAGCATGATTTGATCTCCCCACTTAACAAAGAAAGTTCAAGTCCCCCTCTTGGTCCCGGACTTCTTCCCAATTCAAGTGATTTTATTTCCAAATCACATAAATATTCCCTTATTGTAGTCCCATATACATTTAGGCCCGAGTCTGTCCTTCCTATGTTCAGCACCCAGGAGGAAGAATACGAATATTTTATCTTTACATTAAGATCGGATGGTGTTTTCACAGACGATCCAAAAGGGCTAGTGGAATATTTAGCCAAGAGGCAAGGAAACAAGTAACATCTTGTTAAGTATTTTCAAGTTGATTAGAATATATTTGGCAAATCAGAAAATTCTATATTCCTATCCTTGTGCATCCAGTATTTGTGATTAAATTTCCATGTATACTTTTCTGTAGAATCACTGAACTCTTTGTAAAACCACTTTGGGGAATAATCTGCCTCTCCGTTTATCCTTTGTTTGGCATTTGCTCTCTGTTTTTCCTCTAGCCTTCTTTTTTCTTTAATTGCCCATTCAATACAACCACTTTCATATGCCCTCTGATCTGGTCTATATCTCGAGTCAGTAGATGGCATCACAACACCAGGAACATGTTTGTCATACTGAGGCGATATCTCATTGAGTTCAAAAGACATATCGCTAAACCCGAAGTATTTGTCGCTTTGAGAAGGCTTTGCTTCTGGAGACCAAACGGACTTACGAGTATTTGTCATAGTTTCAATCTTATCCCAATTTGATAAGGCATATGTATAAAAGCTTGTTTGGTGTACGAAGGACGAGTACAAATCCTGAAAATCCCCCGAAAGTGAATTCCCATTACTACTTCCCTTTGTATATTCTGGCATTTTTTCAATTTCAATACCACGAAATTTTAAGTATTCCTTAAAGAAACTATAGTTATTTTTACATGTTTCATACCATATATTACTGTCCCATTTACCTCCTATTTTGTAAATAGGAACTCCGTATTTATTAAATACAAGGCCTTTAATATTAAATAAATCATTACTAAACCAACCACTCTTTTGATATTCAATTAACGAAAATTCAGATGTAGAATGATTAACTATTGTACTAATACCTACTATTTCCAACCAAATTTTTCCGAAAATAATATTATGTATTAGTAATTTTGGTCTATTAAACGAAAAATGGTCGTTTTTCTCATTTATTTTAATATTAACACTTCCAAGAACAGAAAGTTCTAGACTCTGACCTGTAAATCGTGATTTATTCCCAACCTGGCCCCATACAGAATACAGAGGTTTATTATCATGACCAAGTTTTGGGACTTCCGTGTCCAAGACTGTTGGATGATGCTCAACGTAAAATGCAGTAACTGGTGGATGATGCCCCACCTGCTCAGCAATGAATCTGAACCCTCTGTGAGAGAATTCAAAAGTTTCTCCAAGCAGAGGGTTAAACGGTTTATAAACTCTTCCTACTGAAGATGCATACGGTGTAATCGAAAAAATTGTCACTTCGCGTAGTCTGTCAATGCTATGGTTAAGAAAAGAGGCATTCTCAATAATAGATGAGTACATAAAATCTTCAGCTAGTCTTTGCAATAATGAAGTTGGTTCATTGAATTGAATTGGAATTGTTATCCTTGAAATATCCTTGGTTATTGACTCCTTTATCGACCCCCAGAGGCTAAAACGTGGTTTTTGTTGAAAAAAAGGCAATGATTTACGATAAGTATATTTATTTATATTCCAAAAACAACTTGGACAGTCATTCTCCTTAGGAAAATTCGCCGAATGCTTGTACATCCTTTCTGATTTCCCAGAATAAATACTCTCAACATCCGAGTGAGCATCATAAAAAGTTTCTTCTTGAGAGTTGAAAAAGGTATTTGTGCTAAGATTCTCTCCTGAAAAATCAGATCTGTTTAAATTTATCGACTTAAGTAATGTAGAATAAATATCATTTTCACGTAAATTACTAAGGTATAATTTTTTGTAGGTTATATCAAACACTGTTCCAATGAATTTATCAAAGTACTTCGACACAGTATTTCTTAAATATTTCCTTTTTTTTCTTTCGGAAATTTCATCCAACAATAAATTTCTGGTCCTTATCAACTCATAAAGTAGAGTTGGCAAAAAAGATATTGTTTCATCTGTTGTTAGCTCCGATACTGGTGAAAAGATAGTTGTTGGGTTTAAAGGTGAGGAGTTACTATCATTATAAGTTGGTATTCCGATACTCATTGAATAAAGCAATGCATTAGCCCAAACAAGTTTTGACTCAAACGAAAAAGCTCTCAAGTGTAAGTCACTATCGGAATCGTTCGGATATTTTATTGATATTCTTAAAGTGTCACTTGAAGGATCAATAAAACATGTTTCATGGCTAAGCAAAAATTTTTTTTTAACCTTCGAACCTTTTATATAGCACAGAAACCCAGGAAATAATTGGAAGTATCTTGGTTTCCATGTATTTAATATATTTGTCCATTTCTGCAACCAACCCTCGATAATTGGCTTTTCGTTCTCAATATAAGTTCCATTTGAAAGTGATTTGTTTTCTAATTGAATCATGTGGAATTCACTCTGGGAATTTGCTCTTATTTTTTCATACCTTTTAGTGTGCCTGTAAACATTTAAAAATCTGTAGGATCTTTTCTTCTTTTCGGTATTAATCCCTTTCTTGAAACAACTCAAAGCCTTACCCTCAACAAGTTTCTCGTTAGTTAAATTACACAAACCTAAACCTATATTTTCAAGTTCATAATCATTTGATTTTATGTTTGACATATTTATTCATGTTGGATATCCCACAAAAACCTATTTAACACTTTAAAATCCCAAAAATATCTATGTATTTTCCCGGTTCATATCAGGGGGGAGAACGGTTTTCAAAATAGTTTAAGATAAAATAGGAGGTATAAGCGCAAATTGAATCTTAATAACTTAAAGAATGTGAACAAAAGTCCCTTTTTTCAAAGTACATGGTATAACAAAATAATTAAACACTCTAGGGCTGCTGTGCCGTCAAGTCATACACCCACTATCCACCCGAGTGGCAGGAAAAAAGGCCGCGCTCCCGGACGGAATCGAACCGTCGACCCTTCGGTTAACAGCCGAATGCTATAACCAACTAAGCCACGGAAGCTCACGTCCATCACACCCTCTTTTATTGTCTATATGTTCTCTTTGAAATATGCCTTTTAAAGGAGAGCATTCTCTTTAAGTCTGAAAATGCCCCTTTGTCAAAATTTCTTGACAAAGCAATAGGTTTATGTTTATTATTTTGTATTTTACCGGAGCCATTCTTTCTGTTCACTCTCTTGTCTGCCTTTAATTCATTATACCTTGAAAAAGGTAGTACGGTTTCTCGCAAAAAATTTAACTGATTACTACTTTCTTCGAAATTATGAGCATCTATTTCTAGCATTGACTTTTCCAAGTGTATACATCTTTCAATTGCACTCTTAATGACATTTTCTGGTGAAAAAATTGGCACTTGTGTATCATTCATTTCTTTAAATTGTTTATCATTTAACAAGTATGTAGTTATTTCAGAATATAAATTTATAGAATCATAAATATAGTTTGGATATTCAGCCATATTGCTTGTGAAATACAACTCTTCTTTGATCTTTTCTCTACTATCTTCTATAGGCATGTTTATTCCTGTGATTTCCGAAATTATTGAAATATTTTTTTGGAACGACTTAAAAGGTGGTAACTTCAGGTTCATGTATTTGTTTGAAAAGCTTGTGCATAAAATAGATATAATGTTACTTCCAAACTGCGTTAATTGCATAATACATGTTCCCGAATTAATATTCCATATTCGAACACTGTCAAACCCTGATGAAAGAAGTCTGTTCCTTATGCATTTACACGAATTCACTGGGCCTGTATGACCCAGTAATTTTGAGGCATGCTCAAGTGATATTCTATTTTTATCCTCTATATTAATGCAATAAATTGTTCCATTACCACAACCAATAAATAGTTGTCTACCACAATTTGTAGTGTCACACGACAATAATTCAGTGGAAATATTTAAGCTAACAATCGGTCTCTCAGACTTAAAAGTAAGGAAGTTAATAGTATAGTCACCTTCAACAGAAATAATGAATCTTTCAGAAAGGCACGACCCTGAAGTAAAAACGAAATCATTTATTGGTCCAGAATGCCCTTGCCAACGCATAATAGGCTTCGGTACAGTCATATTTAGACAACTTTCCAGTAAATCTGGAATTGAAAATGCTTGTACATAGCTATCATCACTACCCGTTAAAATAATTGAGTTATTACGTACAATTTCTATTTTATTTACTGATTTGTAGTGTGAAAGCCAACAACTTAATAATTGTCCAGTTGATAATATCCATATATAAATAGTGCCCGATGAACCTCCTGCATAGAGTAAACCACCATCTTCCTGAAATGTGCAACTCCTAAGCACTTCTGGAACCGAGACTCTATATATTGGATCACACTTATTGTTCCAAATAGATAATATAGCCTTATTCGAATGTAAGCCAGCAAGATAACTAGCGGACTTGCCAACATGTGAAACGCCAAATCTGGAAGCGTTGATATCCTTATAACTCTTTGAAACTGCAAGTGAGGTAGCCTCCAGAGAGTAAATCCCGTTTTGGGCTGAAACAAGGGAGATACCCTCCATCTCTACTGAAAAAAAAAAAGTCAAAATATACTAACAAAGAGCGCGTGAAGAGTTGAAATATAAGAAAAGGAAAATAAAAAAATATGTAGAATACCATCAGCCCCCAAGAGTCAGGAAGTCATCCTGGAGTTCCTATTGTATTCATCATTATACGCACTTATCTGGACGGCAACAATTACTTCACAATTGTTGCTGTGGCAAAGCGCGTTTTATATTGAATGGACCATTCAGAAAACGCAAAATAGTTTCACAATACAATAATGTACTCAATTGAAACACGGATAAAGCGAGTCATCATTTAGTCTCGATATAATTCGACATATTAATGATAAGTTACCTATACATTAATTTGTTATTTTAAATATTTTTTTCATATTACTTATACGGTGAAACTGTCTTATTGGCGGTATGAACTACTTATTGTACCGCAATCTATGCTACCTGCCGTGTCAATAATATTGCATGTAAAAAAAATCACAAAGTCCTTTAACAGGATGTACAAACCACTGCAAAACAACAATGTGGGAATAAATGTGGATAAATTACTTGGAAACCATGATTTATCAGAATATGTTATTTCCATTCGAAGATTTAATGAAATCGTTAATAAGTTGAATATCATCGTAAGCGAAAGGCTCATGGAAGTTTTGCACCAAGTTGACGTAGATCTAGCACTAGAAGTATGCAAAAATGGGTCTTATCTAAACAAATATCCGCGTTCATCCTTCACTAAAAAGAGGTTTTCGAGATACAATTTTGAGATTGACTTGGACTCTGGGAGCTTAAAATGGCACCAAAAAAAAAGCAAAATTTCCTGTACTGGAAAGAAAACTAATATTCAGAAATTATATTTTAATGATGTAAGCCATATATTGCCTGGATCTGATAGTGATTTTTGGAGACGAATAAGAAGTAATAAAAATATTGATGTTAACTCGAATTTGGGGATTGAGTTGGTTGTCATTGGAAGCAGGAACAGGAACCTGAGATTGCTTTGCACAAATAAAGAAGAATGGAGAATTTGGATGGTTGGACTTCTAGTAAGTCACGCACTTGCAAAAAGGGAAAAATTAGTCTCAAAATACAAAGGTGAAAGTAGTATTATAGATGCAAAACAATTTTATACGCATGATTATATCAGACGTCAGTGGGAGCTTTCTGATTTAGACAACTCAGGGTCAATAAATTTTTCTGAATTTATGCGTTTATTTAAGAGACTCCAAATGCCTGTTTCAAAGGAGTATGCACATTCGCTATTCTGTGAGTATGATAGAGATGATAACGATGCACTAGATTACACAGAATTCAGAAGTTTGTTAACGCAACTACTAATACTCCCAGAATTACATGAACTTTTCGAGGAATATAAGGATACGCAAACAAATGTGATGCCTATTGATCAATTTAGAAACTTTTTAATAGATGTTCAAGGAATGGATCCCTCGAAGAAGCTAGAAGCACTAGTAAATGCCGTTCAAAGCATGAAAGAACCTTTCATTGAAAGGGGTGGAATCACTGAAATTGGGTTTAATATTTTAATGTCTTCCGAATTTAATTCTGCATTTGATCCTTTAAAAAGAGATGTTTATCAATCAATGGACGAGCCGATTTCACATTATTGGATTGCTTCTAGTCATAACACTTATTTAACAGGTGACCAGTTAACTTCAAAATCTGAAATAGGACAGTATATTTCAGTACTATTACAGGGATGTAGGTGTGTTGAACTTGACGTTTGGAATGGGTCAGATGGTTCGCCTATTATTTATCACGGCCACACTTTGACATCAAAAGTATATTTCGAAGATGTCATGAGAGCATGTAAAGACTATGCATTCCAAACTTCACCATATCCCATCATTTTATCACTTGAAATGCACACATCTGATAAACAACGCGAAAAAGTTGCAGAGATTATTTTAAAAGTCCTTGGTGACTCCCTTTATACAACACCCGAAAATTCAACAGATAGAATCCCTTCGCCAAATGAGCTTAAATACAAGTTCCTTGTTAAAGCCAAAATACCGAGAGAGGATCATTCAATTTTTAATTCAAAATTAAATATTACCTACGATGATGACGAGGTAGAAAATGATGAAACCGATCCGGATTTAGTAGAGACTGACATTGATAAGCAGATTGTTTCACCTTTAAAAAAAAATTGCGAGTATGAATATAAAAACAATATCAACAAGCGTTTATATTCTAGTCTGATTTCTCTCCCGGGAAATGCAATTCAACTATCAAATTTTGAAAATAGGAGACGAATGAGTATTGGTTCATTGGTTGAAACTAAATTCTTACGTTTTGCAAAGGAGTCAAGTGCAAATCTCGCTAAATTCCACCAGGATCACCTATCTAGGGTATACCCTTCTGGAACAAGAATATCAAGTTCTAATTATAACCCCCTTATTCCATGGTCATATGGTGCCCAAATAGTTGCATTAAACTATCAAGCAGTAGGGACTGCATTATTACTAAATGTGGGTAGGTTCCGTGAAAATGGTGGGTTCAGATCTGGATATGTATTAAAGCCAAAGTTATGTTTAAAAAAATGCAAGGACGGCAGAGTATTTGATCCAATGAATCCTCTTGAAACTTTAGAACTCTTTGATATCCCACCTCTTAGAATTAGTATTCAAATACTCTCTGCACATCAACTTCCAGATTACATGTCTCAATATTCACGTGGTATTCCCGGAATAATTTGTGGAAGTAAATTATCACCATACATAACCATTTCCGTATTCGGTGGCCCAAGAGAGGAATACAAATCTTATAAAACACCACCTGTTGAAAATAATGGATTTAATCCTAAATGGGAAAACCTTGCACCATTTACTTTTAATGTACTTTGCCCCGAAATCTCAATTATTAACTTCGAGGTTAAATCATCAGATTACATACAATCAGAATTTATTGCGGCCGCGTCCATTCCTGTTTCTTGCCTTAGACCTGGTATAAGATGGATTCAACTATTCGATACAAATTTCATTGATTTACAATGTTGTGGTATTCTCGCGAGCATTTCTATAACGGCTGAATTACCTAAAACATACATGATTTCCTCAATTTCTACTGGAAATAGCAACTCATCAGTTATGATCGAGACGCTACAACAATTCAAAGGAATAAAGTTTTAAACTATTAATCCGAAAATAATCAAACGAATAAACATGGAATTCAGTCACGGTAATTTTAATAAAGAAAACTATTGTGTTTTCCGATTCTTTTCCTATTTAAAGTACCTATTGAAAGATCTGATATTTGTGTGCTTATTTTTAAACATAATATTTGAATTCTTTTTTCAATTCTCAAGTTTATTATGCATCATATTTTAATTCCTTGAAACTGTATTGAATTCTGGATTTGAACCACCTGTTGAGATCATATGATAAACTGTTATTCCAATTAGTGAAAGTGCAAGGCCAGCTGTAAAGAACCATATTGATGATATTGTTACAAAGGACTAAAAAAATGATTATCATATTTCACTTAAATACTTTAACTTACTGTCCACCACAATGCAGGAGCAGTGCTTTGACAAACTAATGAGGTGTTTACCTGTTAGGATATTAATTAAACTAAAGTGAGAATATTTAGAACTTACCCAAACTGTTCCTAGTGTAAACCAGAGGAAGCTCCCAATGAATAGAATTGCCTCTCCAATTACTGCAACACTTATCTGAGTTATTTTTTCTTTTATATTTAACTTTAACCTTACCTTTGGCCAAACCAACATTCTATGATATTTATCAATTTTGTTGCGGGATAAGACTGAAATTGAAATAATGATTGTTTGAATTTATTTACCTAATTTTGTACCTACCAATAGTATTGCACCAAATAGCCAAGACTTCAATGGTGTGTCACAGACTCTTCCAACTGAAGATAATAATATTCCTGCATAGAACAAGTCCATTATTATGAAAAAGACCAAAGAAAGTTTTCTAAGGTCACTTCTGTGTTGTTTTAATTTCGATCTAGTTTCTGAAACCATATATATAAATATGTATATTATACTGTATATTCGATATTGCAGTCCTCTCTCTACTTTAATAGAATTGAAAGCTTTTTTAGTTACATTTGCATGTTGTGTATGCATGCAAAAAAGGAATTACATGTTTTTCACAAAATTGAAGTATTTTATTACCTGGTCATTTTAAGTATTGTGATTGTTTTTTAGCATACTTTATCACCTATTATTGTATTTGATTGTGAATGAATTTATTGTTTGCGATAGTTCTTTGTTGTAAACCTCTAGTTGACCTGTTTATTTAAACAACCATTGGCGCGCAAAACAAAGAAATATTATTTTTTAAGGAAAAATGAAAGAAACAGTTAATGGTAAGTTTGCAGATTCCCAACACCACTTCACAAATCTGTATTGATATGGTGTTCTTGATGGAAAATTAACTTATGAGTTTATGAAGCTTCATATTACCAGACACCCGTTAGAACTCGTGAAAGTGATGAAAGAAAGAGGATTAGCTACTGTTTAAGTAGCAACAAGAGAGGTGATATTAACAAATTCATTTCTGAAAGAGTTTTTACGGAGAAATCTGAGTTAATTCGTAGGTTAGGTGGCCCACTTAAAGCAGCATCGATTGAGAGCCAAATTGTTTGTTTGGAAAGAGGTGAGTTTCTCTTTTTCCATTACATATCAAATTATTACTTCATATTGCAGAACAATTAGTTGACTTGATTTTGACTGCATGTGTAGATTATCCTGATTTCATTAAAAAGGTAGGTCCAAACTTTTAGTCTGTAATCATTTCAATGGTGTTTTCAGGTTAATAAAAAGTATTTGGATTCATTATCTTCAGTCAAAACAAAAACAAGAAATGACTAAAAATAAAATTATTATTTCTTACAATGTATGACTTTTTTTTCAACTAATGTTATTAAATGCCTTTTTCTGAGAACAAGGTACTAAATTGAAAGTTCGTTTCTAACAATAAATTTCAAAAAAAATATCCACATATTATTAGTATGATAAACAATGTTCGATGTTGAATATTTGTTATAACATTTGCAAGACTTTATGAATAACGTGGTGTAATCATTCCTACTGTAAAAATATTCAAATTATTTTAGAATATTGGAGCAGTTATTTCCGTTGCTAAAACCAAGTTAACTTTTTTTACATAGTTGTTATCAAAAATCAATCATTTATTGAAAATAACCACCCTAATTATTCCGGTTTAGATTAATTTTCAATGCGAAATGTTAAAACTAATGTACCAATTAAAATTACAACTTTATTGCAAACACAATCCATAAAAGAACATGAAATAGTTGAATGTGTTACTCAAATTACAGATAACTCATTGCCATCACAAATAAAATACGTTCAGCTCAACGAGTCAAATTAATAAATACAGAGAGAAAACATCAAGATTCACGCAGAAATCAAGAAAAAAAACTATTAAAAACACAAGAAAAGGTATTATTATGGTTGTTCTATACGCTATAGAAATCGAAATCTCTATCACTTTTCTTCACATGTATTTTCCAACCTTTCTCAAAATCCTTCGGCAAGACTACATACCTATTTTTTCTAACAGCCTGCATTCCTGCCTCCTGTGCTATTGCAGCAATGTCTGCAGCAGATATCTTCTCCGGTCTAGATACAAACTCTTCAAGATCAACTTCATCACTTAAATTCATTTTCGCAGTTATTGTCTGAAAAATAAGTCTTCTTTGTCTTCTGTCTGGTAAAGGGAATTCTATTTTCCGATCCAATCTACCAGGTCTTAATAATGCAGGATCAAGTGTATCTGCTCTGTTGGTTGCCATTATCACCTTTACATTTGTAGTTTGGTCGAAACCATCCATTTGGTTTAGCAATTCCAATAAAATACGCTGAACTTCTCTATCTGCCCCAGTCTGTGCATCGAAACGTTTTGTTGCAATAGAATCCACTTCATCAATAAAAACTATTGCCGGTGCATTCTCTCTAGCGAGCCTAAAAACATCTCTAACCATTCTAGGCCCCTCACCTAAGTACTTCTGGACAAATTCGGAGCCGACAACACGTATAAATGTTGCTGTTGTGTGATTTGCAACTGCTTTAGCTAACATTGTTTTGCCCGTCCCAGGAGGTCCGTAAAGTAGTACCCCTGTCGGTGGGTCAATTCCTATTTGTTGATACAATTCGGGGCAGATTAGTGGTAACTCAACAGCCTCTCTAACTTCTTGTTTTTGTATATCCATACCACCAATATCAGCATAAGTAACATCTGGTTTCTCTTGCATTTGTAACATTTGAATACTTGAATCTGCCTCTGGAGGAAGAATATCAACTACGGCGTGGCTATGTCTGTGAAGTGCGACTGAAGTTGGAGGCTTCAGTTCCTCTCTGTTTATTGTAGATAAGACCCTGACATAGTAATTTGAACCTGCAGTAGAGGAAACTATACCATACTTCGAGTCAATCATTTCAAGAAATTGCCCAATAACAAGAGGAACTGATTGAATGCGTTTTATTTCTTCCTTTGCGCGTAGAAATTCACGCTTAAGATTTATCTGTTCATCTTTAATGTACTCTTCCTGAATACACAAAAATTCTAGTTCCTTTTCAAGTTCTCTAAGTTTCTCATATAAGAAACAGTCATTATATTCAGCTTTATTCATACCTAGTTTAAGTTTACCCATTGAATTACGATATTAGAGTTCAAAGCAAGCTAAAGAAAAATAAAAAGAAACTCGAAATATAAATCCCGCATTTTTGTGGGATTGCGGTAAAACAAAATTAAGTGAAACCAAGAATATCACAATAAAATATTCGGATAAACAAATAAGTTACTTCCCCACGACTACTTCAAAAAGAACATACGTATGAGTAACTTGTAACAAATCCTGCTTCGCACAGAGTAACTCGTAGTTGAACTTTTCAAGGCTAAAACAATAAATTTACACCGTTTTTTTCCTTAATTTATATTTCATTTATGTATTACATTAAATTAGGTCCCAAATACTATCCTTGCTCGATTTTGGTATAAAAAGAAATTGGGTTGAGATGTTTGAAAAAGGAAAATTATGCGATGCTTTGGGACTATTTAAGAACGAGAAACCTGGAGATATTGTAAATAACTTCACTGTCTCAGAGTATTACAAGTCGAATAAAAGTTCAGACTCAGAGTTAAACAAGGAAAACTCGGGCTATACTTCTAACAAGAATTCAAAAATTTCCGATGAGAGATCTTTAAGTTGCGTAACACCAATTTACCCAGAAATCCAAAAAAAAAGAAACACTGTTGAGTATAATCATGGTCTTCGCAAAGATAATCCAAACAACATTTGGGATTCATTATTAATAATAAAAAAAAAGGTTGTTAGAATTTTTTGGTCGATCGTTTCATTAGATAAAGATGAACCACTATATGATTTTAGTACTCCAATAGGAGATGTAAATTATTTCGGGAGTAGTAATAATATTAGCAAAGTTGATGCTCACTCACTCTTAAATGGTAGTTTCTTAAGTGAACCCTTAAAAGTAGGTGTTGTATCTCCATGATCCTCATGAACTCCTTCCTGCGACTTAGTGACATCTTTTTCAACCTCATTATATACCCACGAAAGCACTTTTGAATAATAAGCACTGACTTAGATATTTCCTTCCCATCAATCATATTCATAGATCGGTTTAATTTTTTTTACTTAATTTGTAAGAGTGTGGTGTAATGAACATGCAATATCTTTTGGGGAATTGAACAAAACCATATTATTTTTTTTTGCCCCATGTTTGAGCGTTATTTAATTCTTCCGACCATCTTCTCACAAACATTTCTTCGACATTGATACCAGAGCCTGAATAGATAATTTTCACTTTCGATTCTATTAAATCGTATATATATAATAAAATGTAAAATAATAGAAATATTGCCCCGTAGTTCAATTGATGTTTTCCCACTATTATACTCTTCTTTTTGTTGTAAAATAAATGCCGGTTTGTTTTGGTAAACATTACTATATTAAAATACCTTTCTAATTCGGGTCCTTTTTGGCTCTGCTCATCAAAAATTAGAATAACATCAAAAAATTTCATCTTTTCTTCCCCAATGTCCCTATAACAACAACTCCAATAAGAGAATGAGAAGTATTTTCCCAGGTAATATTCCCTATGTGAAAGTACAGTTGGCAAATTCTCAAAGGATTTGGACACTATTTCTCTACCTTTATATTTCAAAAGAATCTGATTTGTTGAATGTTTGGCACCACATGGTTCATGTTTTTCATTTAATTGCGTTTCATTATCCCTCACAACATTCAAAGCTTCAAGCACAGAAGAACCTCTATAAGTTTGTTGTATTGAATATATCCTAGAGCAATATAAATACTTGTTGAAGCATTTCTCACCAAAAACGGCATTTGAAAGTAAGTTATTGATTAAAAAATCACTTCTTCGATAGTTGTACTTTATCAAATGAAATAATAAATTAACTTCGGAGTAATTCTTTAAATTATTAATATTATTCCTCATTTGATATTAAAAAAATTTGGTACCAAAAATTAATATTTGACACCTGTTTCTTTTAATACCTGCGATTACAAGTACTATCTTACATGCAAATAATGCCAAATGTATTCTGGCCTTCACCTATATTGTTTTCTGACTTTTTTTCGTGTTCAAATAAATACTAATAAACAACTAATTTAAAATAGCTTCATAATTAAATAAAATTTTTATGTAAAAATATAAAAATTATTTTCAGATAAATGATTTTATTTTTTTACTATTTGAAGCAAATAAGCATTAACTGAAAATTTTATATTTGCAACATGAGAAGGCGGGTACTACGTTATAATAAAATCTTGGTCTTGAACTGACATAACTAGTTTAAAAATGAGGAAAATATACTATCCTTTCGTTTTAATGATAATTAGTCTTTTATATCCGATAAGTATGGAAAAAAGAAGGCAATTAATGTCTTCTTCAGAAATAATATCATCTACAGAGACCAACTTATCTTATTTTTATAAATTTATATCCATTTTATCCTCAAAAGAAACAGTACCAGTGAAAAACAAATGTAATATTGCTTTGAAAAACCTAAATTCATTAATATCTGTGGTAGAAAAAGGTAATATACCCATTAATATTGTAACACTGTTAGCGATTAATGGTATACTTTGGCATCCAGATCCATGTAACAATCCTATTGAAATACATAAATATTTGGAACTTTACAATGCAATAAAGTCGACTCCGCTATTTACAGATCCTTTGTTGAATTTAAAGAGTGAAACTATTGAAAACAAAAGTTTCGCAATTAGTAAAAGTACCAACACTTCGAATAGAACAGAATCTATCCCAAGTCCCTCCAAAAATGTGATAAAAAAGGGAAAAATAGCATTTAATTCAAATGTTACCAAATATCTAGATAGTGATGAAATTGCAGCCAACAAAACGGGCTCCGCTCCCAAAGTTAATGTCACAAAGGTTGAAACTGCCCCATTTAACGACACAGATTCAAATCTGGAATATGAACGCCAAAATCTTGGATCAAGAAAAGTTGAATTAGAGAAGGAGTTGCAAGCTCTTTCCAATATAAAACCTGTTTCAAGTAAATCAAATGACTTTAAATGTAAACTTGAGCAAATTTATAGTGAGAGAATTCAATGAAACAAGTTATTTTTACGTATTTTATAATATTAATACAAATAAAGTATAACATCTTTTTGATGGAGATTATTAATAGTTTTTCAATTTCTTTTAGCTGTGCAAACTAATGTTATTTATGGCGGTACACTTTTCTGATCTGAATCTAATATTTATTTCATTGAATGTTTGAGAAGGGAATTAATGCGTTCAATAATTAATGTAATAATCATTCATTCCTTAATTCTGTTCTCATTTGGAACTGGTGTTGTATTTTCATCTAGGAATGCAAGGAATATCATAACCAGAATTCAATCAGGTATTTCAAAAAATAAAATTTCGAATAGAAAAGAATTAGATTCGGGAACGAAGAGTGACGCTTGCAAAATTAAGGTATGCCTAAATGAGAATCACCTGAAATCAATTAACTATATTAGACGTTATCAGCTACTTGGTGACGATGATAGAAGCAAAATTAGTGAATTAAGTGCAAAATCTATGAAAGAAAGGTGTATTCTGTCTTTCAGTGGACTAACTTACAGCATTCCGCAAAAAACTGAATGTAGTTGGAAAGATGTATATCTAAAACAAAAACGTTCCATTCCATTATGTGAAAGGCTATTGTTACAGGGAACTCAATTATCAATTAGGGCAAGTATAAAACAATCTGATAATAGTTATTCAGCTGGAATAAACATAAATAAATATGTAATAAGCACTCGAAATACAATTAACTTACAAGATATTATGAAGGAATATATAAATAATGTTAAAACTGCCAAAAGCCCTGCAATCACCGAAACAGGAGCTCTAAGAAAAATTTCAGATGTAACAGTTAAAAGTGAGAAAAAGGAACCTATATTTGATCCAGTTAATGCAATTATTGAAAAAATTTCTGCAGAAATGAAGCAAAAATCTGCCTTAGAACAAGCCATGATTAGTGTTCCAGTCCCTCCAACTAATCGAATATATACTTTTGATGGTGAGAGCCACAGTGAAACCAGAAACGTAAAAGATTTATTTAGTCACAATATTCCGGATATTCAAGGAGCACCTGGAACAGAGCCATTTCATAAAAAAATGTTAAGGGAACCTAGGAGGTTGCCTCCAGGCTCTGAAGATGAGATGAGAAGATATGTGGCATCTAAAGTTCGTATTACACATTCGAGTGATTCAAAGAGAAATACCTAAATTGACAATTGTAACTTCGCAGATAAGCTAGAATACAAATTTTGACAACACAAGCAAAGGTTTTTTATATAACTATGAAATGTTTTTAATATATAGCATTATTTAAACGTCTCTCTAACACCATTATATTGCACTATTGAACATTAATAAATCTAATACTTTTATTTTTATACAATTTGGAATAAATAACTTTTTTCAATCCAAGAAAAAAAAGGGTTTCTTAAAGTGAAATACAGATCCCACTCAAATAGAAATGTAATCATCTTGATCTCCCCCTAAGACCTGGATTCTCAATATTTGATGTTCCTTCGCAGTTGCTCATGTTATCTGAGCTTTTAAAAATTGTAGAATTATTTGCTGCTTTATCTTCTTGGAGTGTGTCATTTTCATCCTTCATAAAACGGATTAATTCTTTCTCATAATTGTCGCTTAATCCATGTTCTGTAGAACTCAAATTCATATATTCATCACTTGTGATTAAAGTCGTATTTACCACGTAACTTCTATTCAATCTAGAAAATAGACTTGAATTAACAATCATCATAAGGTCAGCTGTATCATTCATTTCTGATAAGTAGTCATCAATAGTGAAATTCATAAATTCATATTTTAGATCCGTTTTGTCAGTACCCTGCTCCGCCATAGATTCTGTACTAGTTCCATTACTAGCACAGCTTTCTTCAGGGAAGAAAATTAATTTCTTTTTTATTTTTCCTTTTTTCCTTTTACCTCTCACCACTTCAGCAACCTCATTGTTTGTCGCGCTCTGAAGATGATTATATCCCAAATGACTAATTGAATTATATTCCATTTCTCCTCTGAATTCTTTTCCAAAAGTGTATATAACTCTAAAGAGTCTTAGAAAAGCATTAAAAAAGCCCATAGAACTTGAAAATATACTCCCTTCTGGAGATACATTAGATTCAATTGGAGTAATAATGCATATCAGTAAAAACAAAGGTGTCAGAATGTAAAAATTCATATCTGCAATTTTTCATCACCAAAATTATATTAGGCAGGTGCGGTACCGCAATTAAGCTACCCTTGTAAAGCACTTTTTTTCGTTTTTATGCATTGTAACTTGAATATGTGATTAAATAATCTAAATATTCCAATATCTTCCAAATAATACCAAATGTGTTAATTTTGTTTATTTTTTTACTGAAGACGGTTTTTTTATTTAAGAAGAAATTCTTATGATTAATTTGTGTTCATATTTCAAATAATTGTGTACATTAAATTTGATTTTTATCTACGTAGCAACGACGAATAAAGCCTTGACTGTGCTAATCGTTATACTTCGACACCTTATAAAGATACTTAATATGTAGTTTTTTTCATATATAAATTGATGTGTCGAATTTCTCATAACCATTTTGCTTCAATTGAATATAAAATATCAAACAAAAATAAATTTTCGGTTCAAAAATATTATTTCGCGGCAATTGGTGATCAACGGTCACCTTTTAACAACAAAAAAAGTAATTATAACCCTGTCAGATAAACAATTACAAATATTTATTTAAAAGTATTGTTTAGCTTCTAAATAGTAGATGCTGTGTCCGGAGAAAAGTCCCCTGAACTTATGGTTCGTATCTCACCACCTATTATTAGCGGATCTTTCATATCTGACTTAAATCTCAAGTATTCGATAATCTCAAAGATAAAGAGAGCAAATACCAATATCGAAAATACAGCTGCGAATGTTAAGAAACCCCAAATAACAGTATTCAAAGTTGTTATTGAACAACTTGTCAAACCATATACAACAAGTTCATTATCTATAAGCAGTTCCTCGGAGTTTGTAACATTCAATAACATATGCTCTTCACCTGAGTTAAAAACTATGGAATATAAATTAAAAACTGCCATACTTGCTTTGCCTTTACCAGAAATGCATATTTTTTGACATGTATTTATATTAAATATTGGAGTCACGCATTTTTGTACACCAACCGGTTGATAATCCGGAACCTTAATATCTTCACCGAAAATATGTACCGTGTTGCTATTTACTAATTTTGGTTTATCAATAGGTTTTTTTGTTTTGTACGGATTTTCTCCTAATGGATCAGAAATATAGGTTGTATAATATCCGGGCTCTGAAGAGTTAAATACGGAGGAGATAAATATATTAGAACTGAGTCTATAAACATCAATAAGTAAAATCTGTTCATTTTGAGTTTTAGAACAAACAGCAATAATTAGGAAGGAGATGATTACAGTAACTGTTCCAATTATAGATATCATTTAATCCCAAACTAAAATTTATAACTACTCTTAAGCACACATTTTACTGAGTCACACAAATTTTATATTCAGTTATAGATATACAATGTAAGGGAAAATATACATTTCTAAAAGTCCACAACTTCATATTCATACATTTAAAAAAAAAGCAACATTAACATTCAATAAGTCGATACCAATCAATTAAGAAGTGGATTTCTTATATTGCAACTTCTTTGTTAGATCAGTGCAAAATAGATTCCACAACATCTGTCATGTCCCAACGACATACGTAAGATGAACTAAATTCATATTAATAGATACAAAACACAATATTTGGCAGATTTGTTGTAAACAAAAAATCAGAAATTGCCAAATTAATCTGGAATAAATTCTCTTCGGGAAAAAAATTATTTTTTATCGCAAAATGAGGTCATTAAGTTTACTTGCATTTGTCTTGGCATTAAATGGCGTTCTCTGCACCAACTTTAGAACACTCACAGATACACACAAGGTAGAAGATGTAGCTGAAAGTCCAGCTGAAGGTGTTGATAACTCATCTAATTCACATGAAACTCAAAGTTCAACTGAAAATGTTATCCTAGAGCAAGAGAGACCTGTCTTATTAAATACAATTCCGCAAACAAAATCAAAGCACATATTGTTCGTCAATTCAACTGGATTATTTACAAATGTGACGGTTGAACTCACAGCAACCATACCAATTGCAATGGTTAGCCCTGAAAACGACTCAATACATCGCATTTTGTCTCATGGCAATGTTGAAGGTTTAAATACAGAGGAAGTAGTTGGAATGGTTTCAAACAGCAGTGAGCTACAATATGATGTTGAGGATATGATTAGGAGAGCTTTTGGGTTATTAGGTAATACTTCAATTGCGGTTGAGCAACCTAATTCCATTGAATCAAGTTGAACAATCGCGACGTCTCGAGACTAATTCAAAAACGTGTGTTTCACAGGACTTTGAGAGGTAAATACAACTGGGGTTGCCACTTTAGTTCTTTTTATGAGATAACCTAGAATTATTGCTAACTTGATTGTTTTCATTATCTTATGTACGTTCTCTTCCACTTGAAGCTTTTTTTTTGTCGCGCATGCGTAAAATATGTCATGTCGTGTGTGCCAATTATTTTTCATTATTGTGGACGACATTCAAATAACTCATCCGTGATTAAGGTCAGTACTCAGTTCGTATTCTTTTGAGTGGGTTTTGTCGCAATGATATCGTTTATTAGAATAATTTCTTTTATGGCTGTTAACTTGGGTTTTGTACTTTCAAGGAGTAGAAAACATGACTCGGGTTTTAGAGGAAATAAAAGCGTGATTAGTGAATCGGTCTGTGATTTTACTCTATTTTGTAGGAACCCCAAGAGCACTCTTCATGAGCAGTTGCATTGCGATTTAGAAGAAATTTTTAGGAATAATTCAAATTTCTCCGGGACGATAACACTCTTTTCAAATGGGACACAAAGCTCACTTGAAGTAATTGAAGGCTCTGGGATACATCGCTTATCGGAAGTGAACTCTCTAATTATTCGCACTGTAGAAGAAACGATAAATAACACTATTAGCGATTTATTTCTTGGAAATGGCACGTTTTTTGACTTGAATCCCACTAAAAACAATTCAAACGGCACAATTGCACTAGAACCTGATTATGAACTAATTGGTAACATTAATGAATTATCTATTGTATATAATGATCTTGAGGCTGCGGGAATAGGTGACGTAGTTTCTTATAACAGTGGTTATTCGGATGAACTTTTGAACAATGCCATAGGTGACAATTTGACCGACATTAATGGTGATTTAATATTAGATGAGCTGCTTGCCCAGAATTTCAATTCCACGTTGATGGTTCTTGAGGAAGTAGCTGAACAAATACCTGATCTTAGAGAATTGTACAAATTTGTTAGAAATGAACAAGAAAATGTATCTATTAGAGACTTACTAAAGGTTTCTACTAGGTTAATGAGGGGGTTACATTCTATTGATAATAGTGGTATCGATGAATCAAACCTAGAAAAGTTGAAGGATAGATTGTCCGAGTCTGAAATAGAAAATCTGAAGACTCAGGAATCTAAAGTTAGCAACACTACGAAACCGTGGTATGAGCCACTTAAGAAGTTTGGAATTAGTGTTATAACAGGAAAAAGTCCTATTTTTTCACTTATCGTTTCTATTGTTGAGTCGGTTATTGGGATCTCCCCGATAGGTTCAATTATTAATGTTATTGTCCGTGTTATTGCAGCAATAGTGACATTGATAAGTGACTTAATTCAAAGAAAGAAAAATAATTCAAATTTGGTCAGAACCTTGAAGTCACTTGATTCATTTGATGCTTCTCCTTCTTCTAAAATTTCGCTTGCGAATAAATTGATCGATAGAATTGCTAAAAATGCATATGAAATTGAAAAATCACAATATCATTTAAGATGTCTTTACAAAGACCTGTCTGGACTTGCACACAATGCAGATCAGAATCTATTTACTCTGGAAGATGAATTGTTAAGAGAAAAATTAAATAGCATTCTAAATTCAACACTCACTAGTATATCTTCAAGTAATCCATTTGGTCATCCCAGTAATAATAGTAGCAAGAATTCTCTTTTGATCTCAGATAACGTCGGTTCAAGATTATTAGTCGATATTAGTTCTTTATCAAGATCTAGTCTACTATCTGGTTATGGGTTTAAAGAGCTAGCGACGGATATTGAATCATACTTAGACAAGTCATATAATTTGGCTTGGGAAGACTCAAATACTATGAGAAACCTTGAAGACGTTGAAATTTCTTCAAATATCACTAATTCAACATCTGTAACGTCAAAGCCAAAATGGTACGATGGGCTTATTCAGTTTTCAAAGAAGATTGCAGGAATCAGTGGAATAACATCCATGCTTGACATGCTTCTAGAATTATTTACAGTTATATTTGCAAATTCTACCCAAGCGGAGTCAATATTATCTGTTCTAAAGTTGGTAGTTTATCTCATAAAATCTATATTTAGCATATTTGGAAATATAGCATCTAGTAGAAATTTAATCGATGTTACCAGAGTTATTCCAGAGAGAATTGCAAATGATCGCAACTTATTGCAATCAACACTTGGAAAAATACAGGAACATATGAACTCGATTGAAAGGGAGAGGTTGTTGGTTAATTCTCAGATAGTGAACATTCTGGAAATCCCGATTTTAAATGAACGCCAAATCGGACCTGAATTTGAAAGTAATATTATTTCCACCGAGTCTGTAATGAAAACGGCAGGAGCCTATCTTGTAAACGAAAGGCTTCTTTTATCATCAGAATCGAATTTAATGTCAACAGAAATCAATTTCAAAACATGGATTGAAAAAGTAGGATCATTCTTTGATAATTCGTACGAGAAAGTAAAGAGTATAATAAAGAGTATTTTTGAGACAATATTTAAAGGAAGTAAAATTGTTGTATTTATTGATAAGCTGATTGATTTGATCATCTCTGTTGTGAGATCGATATACAATGCATTCAAAAACAAAAGTACTCAGAGACTATTGATTATGTCAATTGAAAATTGCGATGATCACGAAATACAAGAAGTACTCCATGAACACCTAGAAAAAACATTAAAGAATGAGGGTTCACTCGTCATGAGATTATTGAATTAGTTTTAATTTTTTAGCCTTGATTTTTTTACAAGATACGATATCTTTGGCGGAAAAGATACATTTTGCGCCACTGTCAAATTGTAATAAAATCACTTCTTACTAAACTTTGACATAAATAATGATAGGGCGATTAATCATATTCTTCATTATTAATTTATCATTTTCCCTTTCTGAGAAGGCCTTATCTCCATATGGCTGCTATTCCGTGATTGGTTCCCTGCCTCCTCCAACGAAGCTTCTAAAGTCGACCACCCCGATCCAACAGATTGAATCGGAATCTGAAAATCTAAATATCATATGTATATCATTAGTTAGGGGTGCAGAACTAAAGAGTAGTGTCTTTTCTGGGCAGACTATCGATATATCTGGTCCAAAAAGTGGTATAAGCTTGCTTTTACAGAAGAAAGAGATTTTAACAGGATTGTATGGTTCAAGTTTGGAACAAGTAATTGTATCTACTTGCAGCAGGGCGGTTATATATGCAATATCCGAATCAAATACCGTGTTGATTCAGTTTCAGGCTTTTCTTGCCTTGACTTGTCTGGAAGTTGCGAAACACCTGAAACCGGTATTTAGGGTGCCTACCACTCACCCTAGTGTTAGTACTCCCGAGATGGATTTTTCGAAACTTGGAATGGGTGTACCTCTGAGCAAAAGGCCGTATGAATGTAGATTTGATTCTCCCACTTTTGTAAAAGATGGGAATAAGATAAATTATAAAAAGAAGCTGATTCAGTGGTCTTGTTTTTCAAAAGTTGAAAAACTTCTGGTATTTAGTGTATGTGATCAAAAAGAAATTTCTGAAAAGACTGTCGTTTCTTTTGTCTCAGATGTTGATATTAATAGTGAGAAATTTGCTATAAAATCTCCCTGTAATGGTACCATTATTGGAAGTTTTCAAGGGATCTTTACTTCCAATGAATTATTCCTTAGAATCGAATGCATAGAAGATAACATACAAATAATGTTGCATGGAGGTGGAGATTCAGCAAATTCTAAAACAGATATTAAATAACTTTATTGGTAATCACAAATACTTATGTAAATTATTGTCAAAAAAAATTTTATAATATGGTGCTCAACTCTATTTTCCCGATACTCCAGTTTGGTGAAGATTGTAAACGCAACCAACTGAAGTCAGATACTGTAAATCTCTCAAGTGAGAGGAATTCGCAGTTATTCACATTTTTTTTCTTTAAATGATTTTCGTATTCTCGATAGTAATTCGAGTTCGTTTTTTCACGGAGATCAAAAGTAATATGCTTGCAATTCTCCATTAGAGGTGGAGTGCAACAAGAAAGCCAAACCTGCACTCCTTCTGAATTATGGAGTCTAATTTGCCTGCAAGTTACACATATTATGCAATTTTTACATTTGTTTATAAAAATACTGGTTGTTACAGGACCAACTAATATAGTGCAGCTACTTACGTCACTTATCTCCACTTTATCAACACCTGAAAGTATTTTTAATGTTGATTCGTGCACATTTTCTATCTTTAGTTCATTTGACAACTCTCCGCTTCTTAATTCTATATTCTTTTTTATTAAATTTGCTATACTTCCCAAGGGCATTTTTTTGATCAAAAATTTAAAGTTTCCCGGTTTTGTCCTATTTTCAAAAACGAAATGTTTAGTATTATACCTACAATTCTAAAAACCACTATTCTTTGTTTTTCAATTAACTATGTTATTTGCAATGGACCTACTACTGTAAATGAATTCCTTCCTTTTGTTTCTGCTGGTTCTGCAATTACTTCTTGCATTTTTACTTTTTCAAATTCAATCATTGCGTACAAAAGGGCATACGAAACTAAGAGAAAAAATAAGGGATTTTCTGATGGTATTTCCCAGTCAATCCTTAAAAGCAAAGAAAATAAATTAAGGGGTAAGGTTTTCATTGAAAATAAAGATGAAACACCCTATTCTGATATTTTTCCTCCTCCAATTAAAACTAACGGCACAATAGAAACAAATATCACAGAATTGATGGAGGATTTTAATTCACTTAAAGATATTTCAATGATTAATAGTTCAAATTTACTTGTAAATGTTACAGTTTTTGATGAAGAGAGTAATTTTACAAACTCAAACTATAGCTCGAAAATTATTTCACTAGGTGGAGATGATTTTATGTTTGATTTACAAAGCTATAATTTTGTTATACAGAACGAGAGTAAAGTTAAATGTTCTGAAAATATTACAGATACATAATTTTTACATTCACTACGCACATTTTCTACCTTTGTTTTAATTAGTATACATCCCGAGTAAATGCATTGGTTGAAAATACATTCAGGTAAGAGATTCTTATGCTAATTATTAATGACTCATGTTAGCCGTATAATATATATCCTAAAAGTTATTACCTTTTAAAACTTATTTTTAATATTGCAATAATATACAATACACTTAAGCGCATGACTCTAAGTAGGGGGATTTCAGGATATAATGGGTGTAATAATGGAATTTTTTAAATAAAAATTTATTTGTTCTAACATTATTTATTTGAATTTTTTCTTCTAAAATGAAAATTTTTAGTGGAATTTTTGTTTGTCAAATTCTGCTAACACTTTCTATTTTTTGTTGTGCATTAGATGCAAGTGGTACATTTGTTGAAAGTAGTCAAAATAATCTTTTGAAAAAAATAGAGTCGATTATTCAAAAATACGAATACAACCTTGAGAATTATAACAAAGAAATATTAATAAATAGATTTAACAGCTTGAAAGATAGAACAGAGAAAAAAAGCATTGCAACTGGAATTGATACTGCAATTAGTCTACTCTTAGATGACAGTACATATGAATTTGAAAATGAAATAGATACTATTCTAGAGTTAAAAAATGATACAAGCGACATTCTCAGCACCAAAATTCATTCAATATTGACTGATTTCTTTCATTCGGCGTTTAATCAAAGTGGTAAATCAGAAACTATTCAAAATAGTGAAAGAATACTGCAATTAAATCAATCCACCGATAGTAACAAGACCTCACAAAACATTTTATTACGAAAATACAACGATTCTGATTTATTAACGCCAACTCAAAACAAAAATATTCCAAATTATTATATTAGACCATATTATAATAATGGCATAATTATGGGAAATATACCAATTAACGCACAACCTCCACCGTCAAATGAAAAAGGATTATCAGGGATGTTTAGTATCTCGAACCCTGCATTTAGAATGATAATTTCAACTGTTCTAATGTGTTTGGGTAGTACTCCATATGGTGCAATTTCCATTTTGATTGTCGTTACTGTTTATTCACTCATAGAAATTGTGATAAAATATTTTAACAATAAATTTAAGAAAAAAAATGTTTTAAATTCAATTAAAAAATCTTCTATTGCAAACACAAGTAAAAAATTCAATTCATTTACAAATTCAACTGAAAAAACAAGTAAAAATGTAACAGGTACTATAAATAACTCACTAAGAAATCTTAAAAGTAAAATTACAATTTCTGAAGACACACTAGATTTGTTTTTCAATTCTATTGAAAGTAATGCCAGAGAAAATATATTTATAGAGGAAAAAATTAATTATTTTGTCGGCAATTTAAGTGATTTTGTGTCTTCAGATTACTTATATAGTTTAAACAAGGATTTTAATAAAGTGAAATTATTTGATATATTATTAAATACAACAATTAATGTTCTAGGTTACAAAAAAGATTATTTGGAAAACATTAATTCAAAATATAATGATAAGAGTCGTTGGGAAGTACTTGATTTTGAAGATGATAGTTTATCCCCTGTTGACAACTTACCAGAATGGTACAAAAAAATTTGTCTATTAAGCATTATTTCAAAAAAAGAATATAGACTACTAGAAGAATATTATTCAGATGAAATTTGGATTCCAGTAAATTATATTAAGAAAAATGAGTCGAGTGACCAATTTCTAGAAACAAATTATGATATAGATAACGAAGATTTAACTTTAGATAGAAATTACTATGAAATGGACACTACTGGAAAGGGGCCATTAAGAATGAAAAATAATTCTCTCGATTTGAGTAGTACTGAACAACTTTTAAACGAGATGAGAAATAGTATAAATAATAACAAAAGTGATTATCAATTATATAAAAACAGTAATTTAGAAATAAAATGGTACGATAGAATGATAACATACTCGATTCAAACATACAAACAAAATGGAATAAGAGGTGTAATAATAATGATTTTAGATATTTTTTCTGCAATATTCAGTGCAACACCTATCGGTTATTTGATAACAACACTAATAAGGTTAATTGCGTTTATGACAGACAAACTCATTCAACTCTCAAGAAGAAGGAAAAACCAACGGTTATTGTCACGTATGATTTTGGAATTCCCAGATATTTTCAGTGACGAACATTTGATTATGGTTTCTGAGGAAATGAGACAAATTGGCATTGATTGTAATGCAATCATCGATTCAATAATGAGTCTATTCAAAAATTTGAACAATAATTTGATTAGATATAATCCCTATATAAATAAAGTCTTAATATCAAAAAATGAAAAAAAAATGCTTAGGATATTACAAAGTAAATCTTTGCAACATAAATCAAGCAATAAATCCCAAGTTAGCGTTGATGACACGTGGACTTTATCTGAAAATACGAACATCGAAGGTTTGAAGGATCAAAAGGAAGTAGATCAAGTAATCAATGAAGAATACGTTGATATAACTTCAGAAGCAATAAAGGGAGCAAAGAAACAAGAAAGTGCCAAAAGTAAATCTGTTAAAAACTCTTTTCAAGATATGATCGGTGGATTGAAGAGTTTTCTATTAAATATATTTAGAATTGTTTTTGGAGGTGCAGGTGAACTATGGGAATTGATAAAAGGTATACTTTCGAGAATAATAGATTTTATTAAAACACTTTGGGATGCTATTAGAGGTGAGAAGAAGAGAAGACTGTTAATTGAATTGATCGAAGAAATGCCACAAAACTCAGTCGTTCATTCTGACCTATTCAATGTTATAATAAATGAAATGTAATCACAAACTATGCATTCGCATTCAAAAAAATCTAAGTGTTTATTTCTCTTTTTTTCATTGAATAAATTATCTAAATTAGATTTCTATATATTATATATTCCCTTTCGGTTTATATTGAAAGCTAGCATTGTTGACCCTTGTTTGTAAACACTGATAATACGAATATTAAACAAAATTTAAGGATACGTGAATTATTGAATTTTTGTTGGTGATACAATCCTTTGTATATGTAACAAAATGAAATAGGCTTACGCTTTTTTTTTTTTTTTTGTACCACTTTCCCTTGTAATTTTATCTTGATAAAAATATCTAGTGTGTGTGTAACACACCAGAGATGCCACGATAATTCTAATTCAAATATATATTGGAAACAGGTGTTATTTTTCAGAAATGACAAACACAAGGCATTTACCAATAATACTTCTGTCTTTAATCCTTTATGTACACTATTGCCTTTCAGAAGAGGTGTATTCCGAATCTAATAATGGTCTTTTTGAAAATAAAGGTGAATACATAAAGGGACATCAAAGTATCATAAGTGAGAATAAAATCGAAAGAACAATTGAATTCAATTGTAAAATGCTTTTTGAGTCAATTTATTTTGATAAATATTCCCAGAACCTTGTCAAATTACTTTTTTTTTTGGGTATAATTGACGAGTATGAGAAAATTTCGAAAAAAGACATTTTTTTTACAAATGGTAAAAAATCAAGAATTGAAAAGATAAATATTGATAACTTAGTGTCGCATGAACAAATAAATGTATTATTTGAAGGTAAAAATATTAACGAAAATAAGATAGAACTTAGCGAGTGTAGGGTCAATAAAAAAACAGGTATCCCACTTTTCAATATTGGCGAAAGCTTACTTCATTCAGCAGTTATTTCAGGAAGATTAAATATTGTGTTACTATTGATACTGTCCGGAATTGATGTAAACATTAAATTGATTAAGTCAGACTACGGCACCCTACCCATAGTTGGATCAGTGGGAGGTTATATAGGTGATCTAGAAGGTATGACACCTTTACATTACGTTTCATTGATTCAAAACCTTGAATCCATTGAAATAGCAAGCTTACTTTTAAAATATGGAGCAGATCCTAATTCAAGAGATAGATATAAAAGAACTCCACTACACACTGTTGGGTTATCACGTAACCTTCATCCAAAGAAAATAACTAAAATTCTTTTAGATGGAGGAGCGGACGTCAAAAAAAAAGATTTATCAAAATTAACTCCGTTACATTTTGCTGTCTCACGAAACAATGTACCTGTTGTGAGTTTACTTGTCTCACACAAAAGTAATATAAACATTAATGAAGAATTATTGGAGTATATCGTTGATTACAACGGAAATACACCGTTGCATATTGCAGCAATGTTTAATTCCGGTGATGTATTACCATTGATAATAAACAATAAAAATGATCCACTGACGGGGAATTTTCACGGATTATCTCCACTAGAAATTTCAACATTTCCTGTTGGATATAGAGCATTAAATTCAGAAGATATACCACCATTTGCCTTATCAGTATTACTATCTAATGTTAATATTAACTTACTTGAAAACTCGTTTTTGGAAAAAATTAGCGAATCCTTTTATAGAAGCATTAAAGGTGGTTACTTGCAAATACTAGAGAAAATATTGTTCCTAAATGGCCCAAAGTTGGACAACACACCCAAATTAAAAATTTACTTTGACATAAATAAAGGGATATCACTGGTAGAAAATAAAAATAAGAAAGTGGAAAACTACCTAAAATCATTCGGAACCGATATTTTGTGTCCAAATCCACCAGTCGTTTCAAATTCAAACTATAAATTGAGTGATACGGTTATAGGTGAACACATAAGAGTTGGAGATACAGTAACATATGAATGCCTTGAAGAATATAAATTGATAGGATACTCAACAATAACTTGTAATTTTGGTGATAATATGGCATTCTATGTCCCGGATCCACCATTCTGCTTAATGAAGAGAAAAAAAGACTTAGAAATTTCAGATAAAGAAGACAAACACTTATTTGTTTTATTGTTCTTTGGTATCCTATTAATTGTCTTAATGATTATATTAGTGTTAATATTACATACAAAAAAAAGAAGAGCCAATAGTATATCATATAAGCAGTTATAGTGGAAAAAATGAAATATTAAATTTTAAGAATTACAGGGATTAACTTATAAATCATAGGATAATTTACACTTTTTTTAAATAAGTAAGTCGTTTTCAAGTATTTCTTTGAGTATTTCCCATCTAATTTCTCCATTTTGATCCAACGGTGATTCGGGAAAGTCCAAAAATGGTCCTTTTGAAATCGACTCATTGAAAGTGGGGATATTTTGAATGTCCAACATTTTGTTATTAAAAAATAACGACCTTGTAAACGAATCTAGTAGCAATTCATTTATTGTAAACTGCATACATCCTGCAAGTATCCATGCAAATATTCTTGCTTCTTCGATATTCCTTATACGATTCAGTTGATCGAGTATCAATTCTTGATGTGGTTTTATATTAATTGGAACAGACTTTTCGAATGCATTCCCAAAATACTTTAGGGGGACAAATCTGCATTGAATATTTATCCAGTTAATATCTTTAGTAGTGTTTTTGCAATTCCTAACGTTGTAGTTCCAAAGTAACAGATAACATGGCTTGTTAAGTGTAAATATTAAGTCACTGAATTTACTCTGTCTTATCACACATTTTAACCTCGGTATTAATAACAATACTTTTTTTTCCTCGGAATTTTCAATATTGGAATCTTTTAAACAATTTAAATTAGTTTTCTTTTTAAATAATATATCACAATCACTTATTTTATTTGGGTAATTTTTCTCGTCGATGTATGTTATAGCTACTACATTAGGCTGATTATTTAGTTTTAAATCGTAATTTAAAGAATTACCATTGACATTATTATCGATAATACTTTTATGATTCGGTGATGTACTTGAAATACTTTCAACACAAGTTGAATCTATTGTTACGAAACCACAAAATGAAGCATTTTGTGTAGAAATGTATTCAAATTCGGAACTGTATTTTCCCTCAAAAGTTTTTTTGTCTTGAATAGCTACATCTTTAAGAGTTGAACTTATTTTGTCAGTAATTAAATTATCATCCATGTAATAAATCGATTCCTCGAAACCTTCTTCCTTCAATGTTATTATTCCTTTCTTAATGTATTCATACTCTTCTCTTCTCGCATTTGTCACAAGCAAATTGGTAGATTCCACTGTCAATATATGTTTAATTGAAAAGCATTCACTGAATAATCCTATTGGCAGCCCTTTTAAAAATCCTGTTTTCCTCTTCAAACGACCCCCTCTCCCAAAAAAGGAAGGTGGTAACAACCACGCTGTATTTGAGTGAAATCCTGGTAAAAGGCACCTAGTACACGAAGGTATTATAATACACCTATTTGAATTCGCGTTACACGATAAGAGTGGTCTTCTACTTTGTTCAATCACTGTTAAAGGAGAATTTATTTGGCTATTCTGAATCTGGTCGTAAATATGAAAGCGTGGATAAATTTTTGGTAGAATGAGACTTCTTAGAGTTTCAATTGACAGTTTGTTTCTTTCTTCAATAATGTAGTTTGAAATCAACATTATCATTTCATTTTGTAAACGCATTACTTCTGCTTGGTAGAAATAAGGAATTAACCTTTTCTGATAAAATTCTATGTTATTTGGAAATTTTATATTGCCTATATTTTTGTATGTCAGTACTGAATTTCTTGGAGTAAAATTGAAGTTATGTTCATTTAGAGCGAGGTTCCTAATCCCTTTATTTTTATTAACGCAACTCGTGTAATGCTTTCTATTTTCTTCGATTTCAAAACACATAACTTCATTCTGATGATGTTGATAAGATTTATCTCTCTGTATGTAGGTTTTAAATGAAAATTTATCAATGTTTAAACTATTCGTAAAACTTTGATTTGCCAACTGAGAGCAAATCTTGCATTCAATATTTTGCAATTCACTCCCTGGAGAATAATTATGCATGGAATAACTTTCATATTTGTTTTCACCCGATAATTTCGCTTTTTTTTCAGTTAACTCTTCATTGGAGAATAAATTGTTGTCCATTAAGTGATTCAATATTGATCTTTTTTTACGATTTGGTGAATTATTCATGGGTTTTTCCACCGAGTTTCATAAATTTTTTCTTATTGTATGGAAATATTCGAAACAACTTGTAAGGTATTCAAAAATATATATTTAAAAATCTACAAGTTGATTCTGGAAATCAATGAATAATTAACGAACCACTTCAAATTGTTGGACAACTCTGTTTTTTTGTTCTCCTAAAAACATGGTATCTTTTTATTATGCTTGCCAATTGTGAGATTAAGACCTCAAAGCGCGGAACAGAGCGTTTTCAGATCCAATAAAACAATGCTCGGTGACGATAACACAAATAATCAATTGCTCATATAGGTGGTGGAATATAATATACAGGTCACTTAACAAATCCAATATTTATAGAAATATGTAAAATAATTCAGGAGAGTTATTCTTATTAGATTCTAAATAGATATCTACAAACTTCAGATATTTAGAGTAATCTCAATCTTGTACCTTCTCAGTTTGAAGATCTGCAAAAGAGCTAACTGGAATATATTGTACAAGAGTATACAAAGACTCCTTCGAATCCTCAGACTCGCTGCGCTTTCTAGATATTCTAACACGAACTCGCGTAGGCAAGTTTCTAATACCTTTACTGAATATGAACTTGTTTAATTTAGCATCAATCCTGACATCTTCGGTCTTCATTACTCTACCTGCGAATTCTCTTATTCCTTTAATGGCTTTCGGTGCCCTTTTCTTAAAAGTTGTTTTATGCACCATCTTACTAAGGTTGATGGTGTAGTCTCTGGTACACGGTGCCAACAAATTTTTTTTCACTTATAGTTGCAGATTTGAGGAATAATTCAGAATTGAGTTAGTAATAGATATAAGATATTCGTGAGTTTGAAAAATATATGAAGAAAACCTACCTTGTGCCATTTTTTCTTCCACTACGCAAAGGTTCAGATTTAAAAAAAGAAAATCTCCAAATAGGTATCAATAACTGCCAGGAAATATAAAACTAACAGAATATTCTCGAAGTAATTGTAATAATTACCCAAGAAATCGCTTTATTAGTCGTGGAGTGGTGAACAGAAAAATTATGAATAGGCGAGACGAGACAAAAAGAAACGGCAAATTGCGGCACAATCAAATATCAAAAAACTTGTATTTAAGGTTCTAAGTCACTTGCAATAACTCGTTGATTTCAATATTTTTGTATATTGTCTTTTCGTTGTTGATATATGTAGTTAAGTTATTTAACAAAATTTTTGGTCCTCTAGGTATTTCACTTGAAGAAAAACGAATTTGTTCGTGACAAAGCGTCACTAATTTAGATATGAAATCAGTAGTTACATTGGGACTCCCCTGCTCCAAAAAGTACATATATTTCTCTAATATATCTATGAATAGTACTGAATTCGCTGGCGTTACTTGAACGGCTGAATCTGCTATTTTCAGACATTTTTGTAGGCACTCCAGAACCCGATTTGCGTCTCTGTTCTCCTTGTTGTTCCAAAATAAATGAGAACACATCAGAATTGCCCTACATTGATCTGGCTTCCTTAAAAGTTTTGCCGAGTATTGTGTCAATTTTGTAGCTATGGTTTCGTATTCATTCTCACTCAAACAACCCGTGATATTAATGAGTGTACCAATGATAGACATTAAACCCTGGAATTGTTTTTTAGATTCTGAGAGCTCCTCCTCAAAACAAACAAGCCCCTGAATGATAAATTCGTAACAAATCGCTTCTAGCTTGTTTGGTCCAGCTACTGCACTTGAGACCACAGAACCCTGAAGAAACAAATCCAACGCAATTTCGGGGGAGCAAGTGGAGAGCTCTGTTGCTGTTTTGTGAACAAATTTTAGCAATTTCCTAATAGATAAACTAGAAGATTCCATATTAACCTTCAAATAAAATTTTCTGGATTCAGAATCATAAGATTTTTCACTTTCCATTAATTCATTAATTAGTTTAAGTGCACAATATCCAAGGGTTGGAAGTGTGTATTTAAAGTTTATACTTGTTCCTCTATGGAACAAATCATAAAGAACTTCATACATTGCAAATATATAGTTTAAATTGTCACCAGTTATTTGGTGTACTAGCTTAGAAATTTGCATCTGTTCGTGAATGAACTCATTAGAATCCTCTAATACTTCTTCAGCTGTTTTGATCTCTGACCCACCTTCTAACATTGGGAGAATAAACGAACAAAATCTTTGTAATGCCTCTATATTATTTAAAGGTGTGTTATTCTCTACAATAGTATTAATTAGGGATATTGCCACTCTTCTCCCTGCATGGTTGTTCAAAAAATATAGGAGATTTGGGAAATGATCCATTTCAATCATGATGGATAGTGGCATGGATTGGAAAGGAACTGAGAGTATTTCAATTATAGTATCAACACATCTCGGTTCAAGGAAAGCCCCACAAGTCCCATCTACTCTTACACCAAGAGCATTTGTGAGAAGGGTTACTGTAGACCCAAGTATCAAATCAACATAATGAGTATTATTTGGATAAATAGTTAGGGTAAATGTGAGAAAGGCTGAATGTAAATCCAATAGACTTGACAAGTCCCTTTCAAGTGTGTTGCCAACCTGTTTTTGTGTGGGATTAGGCCTTTCATTAAGTTCTGCAAGGTGTTTTCTAAAGAGTTCAAAAATATCAATATCACTAATCAAACTTTTGTCTTGTGTTTGACTTAAAAAGTTCGAAAGCCTATTCATTAAATTTGTCAAAATGGGTTTAAGATCGACTCCAGGGAGAGTTTTCATACAGGCAGAAAGTAAAAGTTCGAGTGTCTTCAGGTGATTCTCGTCAGAGAACACTTGTATTATGCAATCAAGAAGGTATTGTTGTGCCAAAACATCCTCACAAGATAATACAACACTTAGTAATTTCGGTAATATTTCTTGAATGTATAATTGTTGGGTAAGGCCCTCTAAATGTGACACTCTTACCAGATTCGCTCCAACCAAAATTCTTAGATCATGTCTCTCTCGTTCCCTCCTCATCTTATCCTTCGGAGTTCCATGATTTTGAAGTCTAATCCACAATCTTGTTGACTCACAGAAATTTGAGTATAGAAACTCCCAAGAGTCAAGGACATCGCCTCCACCATTTTTTTCATATATGCTTCCTGTATCTGGAAGAACATCTCTACATGTTTGAATGAGAAAATATCTTAAAAATAACCCTCTCATTGGATGTTGTACACCTTTACAAAGTTCAGACATATCTTTTAGTATTTCTTTTGCTGGTGCCTCTAGGGAGCGAATATAACACGCCCCTGCAGTTATTAATAAAAAAAGACGTGGAATGATATTTCCTGCATGTTGAACCGAATCATATAACTCGCTCATTTTTCTACCATGTCGAGACTTATCATCAAAAAAATTGGACAAGTCACGCATTTCTTGAAATATTAACATGTAGAGTTCATAATAATGCTTTGGAGAGAGAAAAGAAGTTCGTAGTTCACATAGCATACTTGATGCATGTTTTAGTGCATCTCTTAATCCATCTTGGTCAATCGCACGTTTCATATAATAGGCATGTTCCTTTACTGAATTTGTGGCTTCCGCTAGCAAGGAACTCTGATTGTAACTATCCGCCTGGCGAATCCTGTCCATGAGTACAACAATTATATTTTACAATAAAAATTTATACGTTTAAATCTGCACATAAACTGGTGATACAGAGATTTTCCTTTTTTTTGCTCAAATAGAACTCTGATCCTCACTTTTAGCTTTTGTTTATGTTTGCCGCTATTTGAGAGGGGAACAATTACATGAAATTTTTTAGCGATTTTTTTTTTCTGACATTCAAATACAGGATTTAAGTGCCGAAAAAATACACGAATAACCTGTGACATAGACAAAATAATGTTAACATTCAAAAATAGAGCGAAAAACAAGTTAAATAAATAAATAGAATAAGGTGAACAGTGATTTGGAACTTTCACAGCTATATTATTGACGATTCATAGACTTCAATCCATTGATTTGTTTCATGCTACTTAATTTCTGTATAATAATTCCATAAGAATATCTCGCGGATTTAAAGTTAAAATCCTAAAAAATGCATCTAGACTCTATTGGTCCTGCTGGAACGTTAAAGTTAATTATTTTAATGTTAATTCGCATTTTATGAACCATGCGGAGCGTGCCCGGGCGTAGCTCAGGGGTAGAGCGATTGACTGTAGACCTGGCAGACATCAATTGGTCCCGTGTTCGATTCACGGTGCCCGGATGCGCTTTTTTTGTGGGGGGGGGGGGGGGATAATGACCCCGCCGGACTGAATTCACGGTCTCCGGGGCCGGACGAATGTGCAGGAGCATTTCAGGGAAAGAATAATTTATCGTTTTTCCTGGCGTTGTCAACTATGAGTTCTATTACCTTTTCATCTATTCTCACACTTAGTGGAAATGTGACAAAGAGGTGGAATCCGCGAGTTGTAATGTTTATAAACTTATTATTTTTCATGTTAATAATGGTATACATACTTGGTTCTTTGTTTCTTTTGAATTGAGAGTTTGTAAATTCTGTAATTTTGATATATGTCTGAAAAATATCTTTTTTATCATGTATTTCTGGGTGTGTTTCACTAACGACGTAACAATTTTTACATGTAGAAACATAAACAAAGTGTTGTATAACGATCTCTTTCGATAGTTGCCCACCCTTTATGAGTATATTAGGATCTAAAAACGACATTTCGAATGATTCCAATACACTGCAGTACTTAGAGTTCTTTATATAGTTCAAACATGCATTTGAATGATCAGAGAATTTTTCAAAAACTTGAGTACTACTATTTGAAGAAAGTAAAACGAAACAAATATTTGACGACCCGGTTGTTTCCTCATTAGAGTTCCAATAGTGAAAATAACAATATATGTACGATATTGTGCTTATACATGGTAAGCAAATAGGAATCCATAATTCATTACTTGTGTTCTTTTTACTGAAGAGAGAATATGAAATATTCTTCAAAAGAGAGAAATCAGTAGAAGGTATATTTCTAATATATTTTGAGCCAAACCAAGTAACTATACGTGAGGATGCAAACATTGCCCCACCAAGTAAACCATCAGTTTTAATATTTTGTATTAATTTTTTTATTACACTCCTTACCTCTGCATCCATTGGTTGTGCCTCAATGAATAGATTTGGTGTTTCAATTGGAAAATTGGAACTAGGATTATTTTGTCTTAAATATTTGTGAAATTTTGGGACCTTCTGAAAAGAGTAGTACCAATATAGGGAATCAATGTTCGTTTGGATAGAATTTACGCATCTATCGATAATATTTACATCACTTGTACCAATCATTTGTTGTATATCTACGTTTGGTCTTGATTTCAAAATTTTGTGTATTGAACCTGTGAGAATCATTACAAGTTGGTAATAAACATATTCCAACATCCCTTTTAAATACCCTATTGGATCATTTGAGAATTCAGAAACACAACAGAGGATTATTCCTTGTCGCTCTAGAAATACAATTCGGTGTGAATCAGAACACATCCACTTGATATAGTCAAAAATATAAATATCACTTTCAACATTAAAGATAATGACCTTCTGTTCCGATAAAGTGCATGTTACCTTACTTAAAATTGCTGATAATGAACTTGAAATCAAGCTTAAGGTACTTTGGTCATTTACTCCAAGTGAGTATATTGGTTTTCCTGCAGAACTGAATATGAGAATCTTGCGAGAACTTCTTTCCCTACTAAAACTCATCTCTCTATTTATTTTAATATTTTATTTCTTTATATTTAAGAACATATTTGTTACCTCACAATTGTAGTAAAGCGCTAATTTTTCTATTGTTGGCTCATTTGCACAGATTGGGATATATTTAAATAACAGCTTATGTAGTTATATATGAACATATATAATGTTAGGGGTGAGATGCCAATCATATCCAGATCTAAGAGGTATTTTGGATTTCTATAAGTCTGAGCTCGAATCAGAAAATAAAACATATATTTTTGAAGCTCTTCGAAGATATGGTGTTGTAAGTAAAGTTGTTGGAAAAGATAATAGTGAATTTTGTTTACTTCCGCTTATTTTAAATGTGGTTGAATTCGGTAATTACGAAGTTAATCACATTGTGTCTGAAGAGCTTGTAAATATCATTGATGTCAATATCAACTACACAAAAGAGAGTAAGGAAATAATCAAAAAAATATGTTCTAAATTGTTATTTAATGAGGAGATTAGTATTAGGATTGAAAGTATAAAGTCATTAGAAGCAATATTTTCCAGATTTGTTAGTAGTGAGCTTGTTACCTCATTCATTGAAGAAGTTATTTTACCCATAGTAAAAGAGAAATGTTCTAGCAAAGACAGTATAACTAATCTGCCACTAACGGATAAATTATCTTTTTGTAACATCATTCCAAATTTAATATTACCTTATTGTAATAAGACTGAAAAGAACAATTTAGTCTTATTGTACCTTTCACTGTGTGATGATGAAGTACCTTCACTTAGAATTGGTGCATCTCAAAATTTAGTACAAATACTGAAAAAGATATTTCCTTTAAAGTGTGGTATGTCGTTGGCTGAGTATAGTGATATCAAGCTTGTTGACCAAAGTATAATAACAGAAAAACTATTGAATTTAGTTCTTTCACTAAGTAACGACCAAACTTCGTGTGAAGTATTGAAATCAACCTCAGTCGGAATAGCAATTCATCTATATACAAATCCTTTATTTTATTTGGAGTATATAAGTTCATATGATAGGAACCAACTTCTTTATTTTGTTTGTGAATTTTTAGATAGCAAGTACCATTTACAAAGGAATGCAATAATTGGTGAGCTCTTACCAATGTGTCTTTCAATAAGAGATTACTATAAATTATCGGAAAATGACAGTAATTTTATTTTTAGGAGCTATTTATCTAGCAACGAGGAATCGCTATTGTCTAATATTGCAATTAGTAGCAAGAATTCTGATTTAATGCAATGTATATTCAACATTTTGGCAAACGAAAACGAAACTGAAACAAAGATTTTAGTCTTGGAATTTTTCCAAAAGTTGATAGTTCTAGGAATTGAGACTTACGAAGGAAATAACGATTCATATCAAAATGATAATATTGTGATGAAAAGGAATGCTTCAATAGTTGTTGATTTATCTAATTCCATAATATCCTATATTTACGAACACTTATCCGAATTTCAATTGGAAATTCATGTTTCATTGAAAAATAGTTTATGTACACTCATTGTTCATTTAATAAAATATATCGAATATTTACCTTCTGGAACTTCATATTTTGGAATAGATATCAAAAATATCAAAATTAAATTCATACAAGTATTTGTTTCCTATTTTACAGATTCAAATACTAATGTGGTAATCAACGCAATTGAGCACTTGCATGTAATAATTAATCAAATTAATGAAGAATATATATTTTGTTACTTGTTGCCTCAAATTAAAACTTTGATATTCAGTGAGAATGAGATTATTTCATTTAACAAGAAACAAACAGAAAAGAATATTGCGGTGCAGAATTGGAGAATAAAGAGATGCATTATAAGGCAATTACCTCATTGGACTAAATCCATTGTATTTGATAGAAAAATTTGTGAGTTCTTTAATTGCATTATTATTCGTTGCATTCTAGATTCAACACTTACTGTAAGTATATCTGCCTTGCAAACAATTATGGACATCATTTCGGGATTTGAAACTTTTGATGAATGCGTATACTGGACTAATAATTTCATTATTCCATCGATCTTTATTCCTTACATTGAGAGTAAATCACACTCGATTGAATTGTCATGTGATACCTCCGATTCAAACAAAAACTCTGATGGCACGGAATCCCCTTTAGTAAAAGATAGGAATGAAGTTTTTGATTACAATATTCTTGGAGATGACTACAACAAGAGAATCCTAGTACTAAATATAATATTCGTTACATTCCGCTCATTATTCTACAAATGGGCATTTATAAACTTTGAAAATCTGCAAGAAAATCTGGTAAACCGGGAAAAAGATAACAAAATTGTCCGAGAGGACGAAACCGAGGAATCATCCGGATTAATTATCTTAACCGATGTGTTAAATCAAGAAGAAGTCTTCACAAGGCTGTCAAAATTGGTTGCCCCGATTATTTACAATTGTATAACAGACCCTATAGTAAATGTATCTATTTCTGCATCAAAACTATCATTACAAATCATAAAGCTATTCTCTATTAAAGTTAATTCAATACATAAACAATCATTCGAAACCTCGAATTTCGCTGGGAGAACCGAATTTCTAAATAGCTGTGAAGATGAACTGTTGAAAAATCACTTGATAAACCAGTTTGAATTGGATTCAATTTGGCATTTGAGATCAGTAATGTCAAATATCAAGATCGAACTCCAAGAAATAACTCATTTCCCAATTTGTATTTATAGGGAATTTAAAACAATTTTTGATAAGTATAGTGAAATTGAAGTCGATGAAAGTGAAGAAGAGCTGTATCGTGTAGTTAATTCAATCAAATTATGGTATAACTTACTTATTACAAACCGCGATAAACCTTTTACCAAAAAAAATGTTGACCGGAAATAGTCTTTCTTTTCAGTTGATTTTGTTAAGCGGGTTGTATTGAGACGAGTTAACATCCTCCAGGTCTTTTTTTTATTATCTTCATAATTATTTGGAATAACTTGAATATGGTACATGAAAATATTGATAATAGCAGGAACAATGAGACCCTTGATTCCCTGAATTATACGGAAAACCGTATTAAAATGATGGAACATATTAAAGAATTGGGCAGACCATTTTATCCACACAAATTCAAGGTCTCAATGTCTTTGCCTGAATACGCTGCTAAATATTGTGGACTCGATGATGGATATATCGAAAAAGACACAATAGTATCACTAGCCGGAAGAGTATTATCAATCAGGACTTCAAGCTCTAAACTTTTTTTTTACGACATATTTAGTGATGAGCAGAAGGTTCAAATAATAGCCAATAGTATGGAACACGACGTGACAACGGGAGATTTCTCCGTTGTACATTCTGAGATTAGGAGAGGTGATATTGTCGGTGTTGTTGGTTATCCAGGAAAGTCGAAAAGAGGAGAACTGTCTTTATTCATTAAGAGTTTAATTTTACTCTCTCCTTGCTATCACATGCTCCCAACTACGATTTCTGGTTTGAAGGACCAGGAAGTGAGATACAGACAGAGATATCTTGATCTTATGCTCAATGAGGAAAGTAGGAGAGTATTTAAACTAAGGTGTCAAACTATCAAATACATCCGTAATTACTTTGACAACCTTGGTTTCATTGAGGTTGAAACACCGATGCTCAACATGATTTATGGAGGTGCGGCTGCTAGACCGTTTATAACTTATCACAATGAACTTGAAACGGATCTCTATATGAGGATAGCTCCCGAGCTTTACTTGAAGCAATTAATTATTGGTGGTTTAAACAGAGTCTATGAAATTGGAAAAAATTTTAGAAATGAAGGAATAGACCTAACGCATAACCCAGAATTTACAGCGATGGAGTTCTATATGGCATATGCAGATTACCACGACTTAATGGATATGACTGAGGAGTTAATAAGTGGGGTTGTACTTGAAACACACGGGACTTTAAAAATTCCATATCACCCAAACGGACCTGATGGTGAGTGTGTTGAGATAGACTTCACGACTCCTTGGAAAAGATTCTCTTTCGTCGAGGAAATTGAGTCATCCTTAGGAGAGCCTCTCAAAAGGCCACTTGATTCAGAGGAAAATATATTGTTTATGATTAAAATGTGCGAGAAACACAATATTGAGCTGCCACACCCAAGTACTGCAGCAAAATTGTTGGACAAACTTGCTAGTCATTTTATCGAGGACAAGTGCAAAAATCCTTCTTTTATTATTGATCACCCACAAACTATGTCTCCCCTAGCCAAGTGGCACAGAGAGAAGCCAGAAGTTACTGAGAGATTCGAATTGTTTGTACTAGGTAGGGAGCTTTGTAACGCATATACAGAGCTAAATGAACCTATTCAACAAAGAAGATTTTTTGAGGAGCAAGCAGAGGCAAGGGCTTCCGGTGATGTTGAGGCGTGTCCAATCGATGAAACATTTTGCACCGCTTTGGAACATGCATTACCACCGACTGGAGGTTGGGGTCTCGGAATTGACAGGCTAATCATGCTTTTAGCCGATAAGAACAATATCAAGGAGGTTATATTGTTCCCTGCAATGAGGAATATGAAAAAACCAAATAATCAAGACTCTAATAATTAGGAAACGTACTTAGGTGTGTGTACAAGAGATTAATCGTGAGGTTTATAGTAGTCGACTCCAAATACCAAGCTAACTTTAATGGGCATGAATTGATAAGAAGATTAGGGTTGAGGCTTTCTAGTGTGAAAAGCTAAGGAGTAAATTCATCTCCGGATTTCTTATTGTCCTGCACCTCTCTCTAAAAGTTTGTTTATTGCTGCATTTATGTCCCCACCTGTTTCCTGTAATGCCAATAAACTGGCGTCGTTGTCAATGAAACCCATGTCGCGTAGTTGGCTGAGTTGTGAGGAGTACTGCTGTGCAGTTGTGTTGTTTATAGTTCCGTTTGGGCCACCACTAACACCTAAATTACCATTATTCATGATTCCAGACATCATAGATGTGATCCCAGGGTCATTTAACATATTGTTAATTTGACTAGGATTGAATCCTGAACTCAAAGAAGAAAGTGGGTTGCCATTAAACCCAGGGTTATTTAAACCACCTGAGTTGAGTACAGTTTGTATCATTTGTGGATTTAACATAGCTCTAAGCATATCTGGATTGTTTATCATTTGACTAAACATTGGGTTGCTCGCAGACAATTGGTTAAAAATAGGATTGGAACGAAGTATATTCTGAATAAGCTGTGGATTACTTGCAAGTTCGTTCATTGATTGCTGAAATAGTGGAGAGTTTACCAGGGAAGAAAAGTCAGGGATATTACCAAAATTAGAGTTGCCGTTTACGTTCCCAAAACCACCAAATTGATTCGCGGGGGCATTCTGGGTGAAATTCCTTGTGTTGTTTACCTGGGAACCAAATTCAGAAGAATTCACCATATTACTAAACAAGGAAGCAAAGTTGGTTGGAATATTAGGTATGGAATTGTTATCATTGGCAGTTGTGTTGTTGATATTATTTGATACCTGGGGATCTCTTCTTGATGTGTCATTTTCAGTAGCGTTCGAAGTTGGTTGTGGCTTACTCTGATCACTATGTGCACCGGATCTTACAAGGTGCATAGTGTGACCACTTTCAACTTTGATATCAGATAAATTATCACTATCTTTAAGTATTCTTCCCTTATATATTAATCTCTGGTTTGGACATGGTATCTTCGAGGGTTCTGAGACTCTTTCCTTAACCTCCCTTATAGTAAGGTTCTTTGGAACATCGATTGTGAACTGAGTACCTCCAGAAACCTTAAAAATCAGAGAAATATCATCAGAAGACGGCATTTTCCTAAATTCAATTATTTTCAAAAGACATAAGCTATTTTTCAAACTCAAGTTTCTGAAGTTTTAAAACGCGGCGAAAATGCGGGTCAGTAGAACAGTTTTCGTCTTTGATTGGATGTTTTAACAAAATAAAGTTTGAAGTTATTACAAATTAAATATCTATCTACGGATGGGGTTTATTATCATCAATTAAATGACATATTCTTTTTTGGAAAGTTTTACTCGGTATTCTAAGAAGATATCAGTATTTTTCGTCACGCCCATCTAAAAGGTACTTGATGTGTCAAAGCCATGTCAAAATATTTTAATTTCGAAAATGCACAAATTGGTTGTTAATAAGTATAAAAAGAATATCTTTGTACACTCAAAAACTAGTATAGAGTATAATTGAACACCTGCAATTTTTAGGGAATTGCCAGTGTTGTCGAGGTTTCTTGAATACCTTCCGACAGTTGCCTAGTGGGAATAATTTTTAGTATTTTATAGAGATTTTCATTATTATTTCGACGTTTTTCTAGTTATTGACTCAACTTGTTTCATGCGGATCGGGATTCACGTCAAGAAATAACTCTTATTGTCTTAGGTCTGATCAAATTACAACGGAATGTTTCATTCAGTGTTGTTCAATTTTCAATTCATTCTCATTCCAGGTGGACCCATACCAGGTAGACCCATACCAGGTGGACCCATACCAGGTGGACCCATACCAGGTGGACCCATACCAGGTGGACTCATACCAGGTGGACCCATACCAGGTGGACCCATACCAGGTGGACCCATCCATTCACTATTTGCTCCGGCCTCCTTCATCAACTCAGCTTGCCTGGCGTTTGCTGCTTCTCTTGACTCAATCAAATGAATTACAAATACACCAACTGCACATGAAATAAAGAGGCAGGTAGAGAGAATAGCAATATAAGCGGCATAACCCAATTCGGGATAAGGATACTGTTGTGTGGTTACGATGCTTTTTGCAGCTTCATTTGTTGTATAGCACCAATAGATTATTCCTGACGCAGAAAGAATTGAAGATGTACTCCACGCAAACAACAAAAAATTTCTGCTTTTTCCAAATACAAATAACCATACAACTGCAACGATTCCTACTATGATTGATATGACTAATGCACCTAAGCATAAATAGCCACCATTAGCAAACTTTGTGTAAGATGTGCAACGTGTCCTAAGTGCAGTTTGACAGTCCGTACCACATGTACTCCCCCACAAACTTTGTTCAACTTGCGAAATTGAAACATATGAATCTATCCAAGTGCAAATCAACTGCTCAACAGTTGACCATGGTCTCGTTGATGCTCCGTTGTTGAATTTGTACATATAAAGTCCAAATTCAGTGGAGTATACTTGCCAGGATTTATACACACTTTTTTGATAGTACTTGTATGTGATTTCTGGTGAGACTCTCCAACCGTTTAATATTATCGAGACTATTTGAAGGACAATTGCAGTGAAACCCAGTGCAGCTAATAACTTCCACCCTGCTCCCAGGCTTGTGTCATTTCTATTATTTCTAGGGCGTGCATTATGGACCATTTATTCCTGAAGTGTAGTAAAAGAAATAAATTTTGCAATAAATTCATATATATATATATATATATATATATATCAATAAGTTACCGTTTATATTGATAGCTATTTTCAGTGAAGGAATAGTCACGTCCAAGTGTCTTGCATGTTTTTTTTTTTTTTTTTCTCCTCATCCTGATCTTGAATTATGTTTACCTTTGTTATTTAACTTGAAGTTGTTTTTAATAATATATTATTTGACTAAATGTAGTATATACATTGATATTCGTTTAATTTGCCTCATTGTTAACCAATATGAATAAGTGTGAAACCTAGTTTCAAAGGGGAAAACGAATGAGTATTTATTAATTCTACAGTAAAACAAGTTTTTACTGGGTATTGGGCTCTTGAAGTTTTATATCTTACTTTTAATATTAATGTATCGTGTTCGTATTTTTTAATTTATGAAAAATGATAAATTGCATGCACCTTTCGGCGGTAACAATTTAATAGTTAATCAGTGATAATTTCCTACCTTTCTATGATGAACAGTAATGTACTGAAGTTATCAAGAGCACTAATTGTATTAATATCATTAATTCTTGGGTTTCTATCTGTATTTTATTTTAAATGGGTTACTGAAAGCGATGGAGGGAAGTCAAGTTTTTTTCTAGATGGAGTAATATTTAGTGATAGTGAGAATAAAATAAAATTTACTGATGCAACTAATAAGGCTTGTAATTTTTCAGAAGCTTATGAAATAAATAGTGCTGATGCAATGAGAAACCAACCATTTTCATTTTTTTTTGAAGGTAGAATTCAAGATGCAGATCCAACTAAGTTTTGTAGCGCAATGGAAAAAGTCGGCATTCCAAGTAAAATTACACAATCTTTGATAATAATTTGTCAGGTTCTTATTTTTATTGTTTCAGGAATTTCAAATACTAACATAATTCAAGGGGCATTAGATGCTGTAACGCTGATAAAGAGGTAAGTACTGAACATAAATTCAAAATAACCGTTAAATTTTAATTTCAGGTTAAATTATATTGCTATCTTTTGTGGTATCTGTTGTTTGATTCATACCGCATCAATATTAATTTATTCATGCTATTTTATTTCTGCTTTCGGTAATACAGGCATAAATTTCAGGTTTTCAGTAGGTTTTTACGTTGCTGTATTAGTGATCCTATTTCCAATAGGTGTTTCGTATACTTATTGGAAAGAAGGAGTCATTTGGCACAATACATTTGAACAAGATAGGCTTCAGTGGCAAGTGGGACCAAATAATCAGGGAAATAATAATAATAATACAAACTTACAATACAATTATATACAAGTCCCAATAAACTTTGATAGTGTAATGGGTGGTTTACAGTCGCCGACAGAAATGGCAAGGGAGATTGAAAGGAAGGAGTTGAATGAACAATAGAAAACAACAATAAAAATTTATATATATTCTTAATAGTTTCATACTAATGTATTTGGAATGGAGTAGAATTATATTTTAACTCTATTGACTAGATTTAGCAGATTTCTAAATATCTTCTCAGTTGTATTGATTGAATCACAATTATTGTTATTTACAATAAACTTTGATATAATATTCAATATTGAATCATCAATAATACAAATTTTTTCCTCGGAAATAGAATTATTGAGATAGTAATAATTGTTTGAAAATACCAATATTAGATTATAAAGTGCATCATTTTTGCTACTCGAATATTTTACGTCCTCAAACGTTCTGATTAGTTCAGCAGAATTAATTATTAAAAGGTTCCTTGTTTCAATAGAGTTCACAGATGCTAAGTTTAATGCTGTTGTATAATTCAGAAATAAAGTCGTAATTGAGAGTTTAACATTATCACTTAGGGTTTCTTTTATAGAGAATAAAATATTATTTTTAAATATTCTTTTAATTAAAATATTTATATGGTTTAGTATATCTCTTTGCCTTGAAACCATAGCCTGCCTATTAGTTGGGTTACAAAACATATTGGATAAGAATCTCAAGGAAACAATAAGTATTTGCGCCATTAATTCGTAGATTCCTTTATTTTTAGATTCATCATGATATTCTGAATAAAGCGAATCAACTAGCTTTAGTATTGATGATATCAACCACCAACCTTGATCGCTCTTTTTATGAATATCACTGCTTTGTGGGTGTAATGCTAGAATTCTCCATAAATCAATAATAGAAATGGTCATTTTTCTGATTTCTAACAAATTTGACATTTTCCTATATATTATATCCATTTCAACTGCTTTAATTTGTAACTCATTTAATCTATGATCATTAGATTTATAGGCTTTTATTCTATTAAAAAAATCATTCAAATGCTTAATGTCTATTTCAAATAACATATATTCATTATTGTCTTTGCTCGTTTCATTATTAGATGAGTTAATTAATATAGATAATTCGGGCATAAGGTTTGTTATAAGACCATCAATATTGTAGTTTCGGAATAATTTGTATTCAAAAAATGGTTCAAATACATCAGTATTTATTTCAAGGAATACATTGGAATCAACTGTATCTTCTGATTTTGAAATTCTATTCTTAATAAGATTACATATGGTATTCGAATAATCTGCAGAAGGTATTTCTTCTCTCAAGCAAAACTTTTCTACTGAAATTTTGATGTTGTCATCTATATTAAACGGAAGCTTTAGTGGATTTCTATCATTAATAATAATATTAAATATGTAATCGTAAAATCCATAAGAAAAATAGTCATCACCGGAAAATAGTAATTTTTCACTAATTTTATTTTTTACTTTTCCTATTAAAACCCAACGATTTCCAGCCCATTTATATGCATATGTAACTGTGTTGCTTTTAAATAGCTTAATTTCACCAAATTCAGTTCCAATTACGTCATCTAGCTTTTCCAAATCAAGAATCTCCTCATCAAGGTTAAATATATCTTGGTTATATACATGATTATTTTTTTCATCATATTCATCAATTTTTTGTGATTCCATTTGGTAAATAGTACTTTCAGAGTCTTTATTGTAGGAACTTGATTTCCAAATTCTACAAATCCCATCATCAGATGCTGTTATTAACGAGTCAATGGAAGTTGATTCAGCCAAACTCCATATGGTTGAATTTAGGGAAATTGTTTGAATAAGAGAGAGATCAAAACTCTCAGAAACGTGCCAGATTCCCACTTTGAAATCATCTGATGCGGTGAATAGTCTTCCATTGTGATTTTTTGAAAATAATACATCAAAAATAAACGAAGAATGATAAGCCTTGGAGTATTTATGTGTAATTTTTTCTTTACCTGAATGAATTATTAGTTCCCATATTTTTATTAAACAATCGTTAGAAACGGTAGCAACAATGTATTCTTGATCAGAATTAGTTTTTTTAACTGCAATTGAACGAATAATATCATTATGTGAGTTAACAATTGAATTGACAATTTCACCACTTGGAATACGCCACAAAAAAAGAGTCTTATTCTGGCTTCCAGACAATAGATATGTATTTCCATTTTTAACATATGGCACTAATGCAACAGTAACTGCGTAGGAATGACCAGGAAAAATATGTTTGCAGGCAGTAGAATTCAAATCCCAAATTCTTGCAGTACCGTCCCAACTTCCAGACACAAGAAGGCTTGATTCGCATATTTCCCTTATGCTACATATTGCAGATGTATGACCTTCAAATGTTAACAGTATTTTTCCATCATTTGCGGAAACGCGATAAATAATTTGATCAAGACCTCCAGAATAGAAAGTGTTATTTTGACATTCGCCTCGGGGCAAGTCTGACGGTTCAAGAGCAAATACATATTTCTTATGATGGGTTAAACACCTTTCCCACCTCCAAGTACAACAATCTACAGTGTTCCAAATAAAAATTTTATTGTCAAGCCCTCCTGTCACAATCCTACCATCTTTAAGAATGCATACACAACGAATGCACTTTTCATGTCCGTAGAGTTCGCTTGAGAGAGAATAGTTATCATTTATGTTTGACATGATTAGATTAAATACGATATTGCAAAATTTGATATTTTACTGCAATATTAATGTAATATTTGTACAAAATAGGATAACTTTTTTTAAGAGAGATTTTAAACGTATAATAATGCGCTAAACATTAATCTAACCTTTTCACAAGGTTAAACTATTAATGAAAAAAATTTCAAGGAGTATTAACACTTCATTAGCATCTAAAACAAGTTACAAATTATTCAGTTATATCCGGAATTCGAATCTGTAAATCTCACTCTAAGGACTATCATTGGGATACTTTTCCCATTAACAAAATAATGAATCATTTAATGGTGAAAATAAATGTGCTAATTATTACGTGGTTCATCGAATTAATGATTTAAAGTAATTTTTTTGTCAGTTAAGTTGGTGTGTATTGCTTGTTATTGTGTGTTAAAACAATGGCTTATTAAGTAAGTGTGTGACGATTTCACTTTCAGCGATTTGGTACACGGAATAATTTCCCTAGATAAATATTTGAAAAAAATTTAGATTAAGATCAATTATTAATATAATAAATCTATAAATGTTGATTGCTAGGGATTTTGAGAAGTTAAAACAAGATTTGGACATCCTGTTTACTTCTAAAGAAAAAATTGAAAGACAAATTCAAGAAAAAGCATGCCAACTTTATAAATTAAATAGTGAATGCATTTCACTTAAAGGATCAGAATTTAATAGTAATAAAGAAATAAAGTCACTATCTTTCGAGATATGTAAGTATGTTAGTGAGGTACTGCAAGTAAAACTAAATAGTGGATCAAGAGAGAATACGAATGATGTTAATCAGGAGAAAACATGCCTTAAAATTGACGGGAAGGTTACGATTGAGCAAGGGGAAACAATTTCAGAGAACCTCAATGAAAATACGAGTAAAAGACCATTTATTAATACAAGCAGCTACGCATTTCAAAATGTGTATAAACTCGATGATTTTATGAATACAACCAATTGGTTATGGAATAATGAATTAAAGTCGCGGATAGTGGAAGTTGCTTCGAATAAGAATAAAAACTTTACTTCCGCGTCAACCAAACCTCGACAGACAATAGGAAGCACGCAAGTTTGTTTACAGAGCTACAAGAGAAGGCAGTGCAATGCACTACCAAAACTAGTTTGTAGGACAGTTACTATTGAAGAGAAAGCAAGGGAGGAAAATACAAACAATGAACAGAACCCACTTAAAAGTTACATTCAAAGAGCATTTAAGTCATAGAGTTAGCAGACTCCGAATCTCGTACCAGTTTTGTTGTGACTCACCCAAAATTTACATTCACAGTCTAGATTTATTCGTTTAGTTTTATTAAAAAGTGTTATTTAAAATTAGACAATACAGATATCATTTAAAAATAAACTTGATAGAAGGTATGATTGTGTCAACCCCATCATCAATGTCACAACAACTAACTTCAAGAGTAATATTGTTCTTTGTAGGGGGCAGTGTTTTTTTAGTTATTTGTTCTATTAGTGTTATTACAGGTGATAACTTTCTTTCTTCGTGTGTTGGCATGTATGCATTGTAAAGACAAACATTTCCAAAAGATATGATTTGAGCTTCTAGATTCATCTCTTGTGCAAGGTAGTCAATTATATTCTGTATAGTTCCATCCTTCTGTTCAATTACAAGTTTATCCCATGAAGTAAAACCATCGGGCTTTGCCCTCAAGGGGCCACCAACAATAGGATCATATTCCTTTGACTTAGTTTTATGGGGAGGCAAAGGCTCCGTTATCACAAATAAAGGTAGAGATAGATTAATAAATGAATTTTTAAAGTATTCGATCTTTCTTTTCTTGTTCGAGGCAACTTTTAGTGCTTCAAACGAAACTAGACCTGTTATCATTGCTGTTGTAGTTGCCATTGCAGGTATTATGCGCCCAGCAATCATTTTGCATTTATGACGATCACATTCAGTTATTGAATAGTTCCTAGCTCTCAGGTTTGCACATGAATTCATGAAATCAATATGGTAATTAGTATCATCATCTTTTTCGAACTCAATAGGTTGTATAATTCCGAGGCATACACTCCTCTGCGAGTCTGAAAGTGAAATCAATTGATTTAAGCACTCATCAATGTTACTCATTTCATTATTTTTCGAACCTGACAAAGCTTCTGTATTCTCATTTCCAGTTTTGTCGTCTTCACCTTCGTCAACTTTAATGAAAACAGTTTTTGCGATAAATTCCGGCAGAGTAACCTCACTTACAACCTTTTTTATGAGTAGGTAGTCTTTTATTTCTGGCAATTTCACAACAGAAGAAAACAGGTTCGATGCTGATAAGATGAAATTGAAGTGCAAGTTATCATTTATATCCAACTTAATAGGGATTGGACACCTCTTTGGACCTGACCAAAAAGGTGAACCGTCATTATTTACGTGATCAGGTGGGAAGTTTGTTAGAAGTTGTTTTATTTGGCAATAAAAGTAATCGTGAAACAATAGTATTGATTTTTTAATACAATCTTCATGCGTAGGACTTTTGAAAGACACCCAATTTATTAATTCAAGTATTTTCTGAGTCTTTTCCTGCAATAAATTGGGATTCCCTCGTTCTTTAAGTTGTCTAATGTATGATTCAGGACCATTCAGGAAAGCAATTGCTTCCTGTGGGTCAGATGTAAATATTCCCTGAAATGAATCTCGTGCCCATTCAATTGTATGTTCTATTGCATGAGGAAAATGTTTGAGTGTGCATAAGGGTATACTCTCTTCCGCAGGGTCACGGTTATCTGAATAGGATTGAGTTTGGTGAGGAAGATATGTTTCACTGTTTGCTTTGGTTCCAAGTGTTCCGCTTTCCAGAAGCGGCTTTTCGAACCACAAACAACGGTCATTGATGTACATCCTGGAAGGAACATTATCAAGAGCATTAATCACAAAGTTTATTTTCTCCCAGAAATGATCATCGAAAACATCTTCTGTCTCTATTCCCACGCGAGTTTGAAGTGAAATAACGTTGATGTCCTTATTTATCGTTTTTATAACTTGACCAGCAATTGCACTCTTTGGTGACCCTACGTGATTCTGTCTAAATAAAAACTGTCTATTTAAATTTGACGTTTCAATGCTATCCATATCAGTTACTGTAATTGATCCACTCTGGCCACATCCCAATCCCAACAGCGCCATGCTTTTTAGAAATTCACATCCTAATGCACCTGCACCAACAACAAATACATTCATTTCTGCAAGATCAGCTTGGAATTTTCTCCCAAAAATCACGATTTGGTCGTCATATCTACTGTTCAATGGCATAAATTCATCTGGAGTTACACCTTCGGTTGACCTTAAAGAAAGCTGTTCGAATGAATCAAAAAAGAAAAATTGCCGTAGTGGGGTGTATTTTCCAACAAATTTTACAATTTCTTGGGCAGCAATTCCACCCAAGAAAGAAGCCATTGGAGAAAGACAACATTTTGAATATTTACATACATTTTCCACTATATTTTCATCGATCTCATCAACTGTTACGATTAGATGCTTTCTGCTATCACCAGCTTTGATTTTTTCCTTAGAATTCTCATTCATTGTCTGGGCTATTGAATGACACTCTTTAATGGCCTGTAAGTCTGTGTGATCTGGACGTGATCCGCTGACATCTGAATATTGAAGAACTGAATTAATTGCGAAAAAGAGTTGCTCTGACCTGCCGAATTTATTTAAATCAGGAACTAATAACATTCCTTGATTATCACATATCGGATATTCTAATGCCTCCTTCAGAGACTTGAAGTTGTAATTTACGGGGACTTTCACTTGGGTTACAATTCCTTCTCTTTCGTATTCACCGAAGTAACCCTTTCCAACTTGAATGGTAAAGTGATGTTTCCCTGTATGAGTAACTTTATAGGGGCCAGTATTATTTAGTTCACTCATTCCACGAACTTCTCTAAAAACTACAAAATCGCCTTCTTGAAAAGGCAGAAGTTTCTCCGCTAGACAAACTACTTTTATCTCTTCATTTTCTTTAGTGATGTTGGCAATAATTGCACTTTTTGGTTCTTCTCCATTAGGGTCAAATACATTAAATGAATTACCAAAATCTACAAAAATTGAACCGCATAAACCGAGACTATTTGCAGATATAAAACCTATGTTTCTTGAATGACTTCTGCAAATTTCATTATAATGTAGTTGGTCAGACAATGGAATGTCTGCGCAAACAAGCACATCGTGGTCAAATATTAGTTGTTCTGAAACCTTGCCGTAATGTACCTTAACATTTACATATTCATTGAGTCCTGCTAACTTATTTACACAAGCATCAGAACGTCGGTGCCCTTGCTTTACATCGATTTCAGTTATGTAAAAGTTCGCACCCATGTCTGAATATTTACATAACTCATCATCGACTAAGGTTACTGAATTTGGACCTGCAAGGATGATGTTTTTGGCTATTTCAACTCCGAGTCCACGAAGCCCCACAATAATTACTCTTAATTTGATAAGTTTACCCATGGCCTCGAGCCCCAAAGTCCCAATCTGACGACTGTAGAGATTGGTATCAATTTCATTTTTTCTATCAGTATACATTTGGAAAAAATCACTTTTTGAAGCTATACGAAATTCAGAAAGGTTTCCTAGTGTTTCGATCTCAAAATTGAGAATAATACACTTCAAATATATCTCAAACAAAATTGATCCCCCACCCCCCATCCTCTTTCAAAAGCCAATATATTGGCGCAAGCCCAAAAAGTAAAAACACAAGTATAGGGTTGCTTTTTCCCTAGAACAAAAAAAACATATATAATACATAATCCGGGATCGTAACTCAGTTATTAACTAATTATCTATTAATACAAGAAGATATTTACGAATTCTAGTGACCAACATCTACTTTGCCTCCTGCCTATCTGACGACACTCTTTCTCTAAACCTTTCGATAACACACTTAATCCTTTCTAATGCCCTTTTGTCGGTCCCGGCACAATTCTCAGGTAGATATGGTGGGGAGACTGTTATTCCCATTACTTCAATGTTTTCGTTGTTCCAACTGCAGTTGGGATGAGTTTTATGGATGAAGTCAAATGTTGCCTGACCCATAGGTGTAACATTTTCTCCCCAATGTTTTAGATTGGATATAGCATTATTTATTGCTATCTCTTCTCTCTTCGTGGCGATTTCGATATAATTCTCTGGTAAATTCACGTCAATTCTGGAGCATCTTCCCTCTGGGAAAGGTTCCACATCGCATACTGAATCACTTCTAATAACTTTAAAATTGCTGTATCCCGTTTTAGTGTCTTCCTCTGAAAAAATTAAAGTACAGTTATCGTAGTTTGAAAAGTTAACTTACTTAATACTACAAAATCACAGTCCGGAAAGAAACAACAGACTTGACCTTTGAACACTTCACCATCAGTGGTGCGAATAGATACTGATTCTATGAAATAACATTAGTTTGTGATATTTGAAGTCGATTCATTGAAACCTACCCAAATATTTTAATTGCTTCATTTGATCTAATGTAACACCTATGCCACTGACTCAGCTAACTTCAAGAACGAAATGTTAAACAACAAACCAGAAAAAGCAAATTAAAGGTAGGTAACCCCGAAGCCACTAAAATCATCAGATATATGCGGATATTTGAATATCTATCGTTCAGTCATTAACTAAAGCAGCACTAATTCGGCACTCAAAGAAAGGAAGGGCATTCAAGGCGGCACATAATGACCGCCATTTGTGGATTTATTTACGCTTCATGTCGTAAACTGACAATAAATGCGTTATTTTTTTTTGTGAGATTAACCCACAATCTATTAGACAATAATTAACCTATATTTATGAAAGGTTAATACATAAAACAATAAATTATTTAGATGTGATATGTGAACAACAGAACAATTCTCAGATGGTATTCCTTTTTAGTGATCTTTTTTGGTGGTGTAGGCTTGATTTAGAAAATTGTTTGACTTTTCCCAACTCAAGTTCAGACCAAGAATTTATAATAGATGAAAAAACATATTTAAATTTATTAAATAACAATATCTATCTTGAACATGAGAGCAATATGGACGATTATTTGTTGAAGCAAGAAGCAAAGAAATTAAGCAAGAATTCTACTGTTATGCAATGTATAGATCAGGGGGGTGAGGAATTAAAAAGGGAAAAAGTGAAAAACTTTATGAAACTAAGCCAATCCTTTGCAAATGAGATGATTAATGGAGTTAAAATTGAAATAGTATTGGGGGATGGCAAGGCACATAAGTTGCACATGTCACTTAACAGGGAATTGAATGCGCTGCATTTACGCAGAAGCGGAAAAAAACTTGTTCTTCCATTAAATATAGTTAGTTCAGTGGAAATTCCATCAAGAAATCTGATTTCAGAGGCTCCTGAACTACAAAATGTGGATAAGAGCGAGCTTGAACGCATAGTAATAATTTCAACAGTAACAGACGACTGGTACATATTCATTATGAAAAACACGGACATGCGAGATCGATTCTATAAACAAATGAGATTGATAGTTGCTTCAATTAAAATAACGCTAGTAGGAAATGACAAATATTGGGGTAACACATTTAGCGGCACTTTAATGGACTCAGTTCACATTGAAGATGATGTAGATGCAATCGAAATCTTTGGAGAAGAAGAACAGGAACTCTAAGTTATTAAATCTCAAGTATTAATAAGGTAATGATAATAATACTCTTAACTAAATGTTCCGTTAATATTTTGATACTTTCATTTTATTAATTTGCTTTTTTGCATAGTGTCTCTGAATACTCCCACAACTTTTTTGATGCATTCAAATCGAGAGAAATTGGTGAAGAAATACCTAATGAACATTGTGAATAGTACCCCCCTGGGAGTAGGTGTTCTTCTTTCGAATAACAACAAAATAGTGTTGTTTGTGCGCCAGTGAAAGGTGTTTTTGCAAAAAATTTCATAATAGGATATAACAATTTAAAAATTATGCTACCATCAATATATCGTGACAGGCCAGTGTCTACACAACCAGGATGTAGTGCGAATGTGCTAACACCTTTATGTCCATATCTAATTTGGAGCTCCCTCGTAAAATATATATTACAAAGTTTGCTAATGCCGTAAAATCTCACTCTATTGTAACTACTTTCATTTACGTTTTCCAGCTCGGAAATATCAAATCCAAAGGGAACAGCAAGATGCGCAATACTTGAAACATTGATTATTCTACTCTTACTTTTCAGTATTAGTGGTAATAATTCAGTTGTCAAGTAAAAATGTCCAAGATAGTTTGAAATGAATTGAAATTCGACACCATTAACTAATTTAAAGGGGGAAGCCATTATTCCTGCGTTGTTTATTAATATGTCTAGCCTATCTAGTTTAGATATTACTTCTTTAGAGCATGCTTCAACACTTTTCAATGAAGTCAGATCACATTCTATAATATGAATTTTGGTTAATGGTTTGCCAAATAACCGTATTTGATTCCCTATCTTCTCAATTTTTTTTTTATCTCTACAGCAGAGAACAAGTTCCGTTACACCCCACTCAAGTAACTGCCTTGTAGTTTCCAATCCTATCCCACTTGTGCATCCTGTTATCATCACCGTTTTCCCCATTAATAAGTCTTTCTTTTCAAGTATTCTCTTCGGTAAGCACCTACCCCTTGCTATCGACCTGCACACCAGCAGTAAAAGGGCGTAGTAAAGAATGAAGAAGGGAAGGCCAAATGAAAATAGCGACGTCCCATTGACAATGCCAAAACTTCTAACGAAAAAAGGAGCTAACAAACCGAAAGAGAAGGTCAAGATACTGAGAAAAGCAGGCTCGGTAAATAGGGAGCTCACTATTACATACAAGAGTAGGACTCTATTCATCATTCTACGTAACTACCGGAAAAATTCGGTGAATTCAATTGAAAATACCTTTCAGCGCTAGTAAGGGGATAAGTTATGACTTGAGGACATCCACGGTTATACGTAAATATTTAACAAAGATAAAATGTTTCTATCACATATGTCAAAGTATCTACGAGTGGAAAAACATAGACTCAAGGTAAAGGTTGCTTAACCTAGTGAAGACTCCCTAGAACTACAATTAAATCCAACCTAATTAAGCACACTATAGTTCACTCAAAAAGAGTCGCCGCCGTCTCTTTTTTAGTGCCAAAATAATTTATATTTATTTTCAGTGCCGCGTCTTATTTGACGTCTCCCGTTGATCACCTGAGGGAACGAAACGCCTTTAGATCATCGGGTTCTATATATTAAATAAATATAATAACCTGCTTGTGGTTAAATTGATTGAACAGGCGAACAGCACTGACAGTCTCCACGAGCATAGATTCTTAACTTTTTCTATTACTGGTTTTAAATATGCCATCTCCAGAAAAGGCAGCAAAAAAGAAACAATACTTTGAGCGTTTGGCTGAATACGCTACCTCTTATCCGAGGATATTGATAGCAAACGCCGATCATGTTGGTTCCAGGCAAATGGCGGATATTCGCCTTGCTTTAAGAGGCAAGGCAGCTGTGTTGATGGGCAAGAACACAATGATAAGAACTGCCTTGAAACAAATGCTCAGTTCCAACCCAGAACTTGAGAAGTTAATTGAGTTAGTCCGCCTAAATGTAGGGTTGATTTTCTGTATTGAGGAGCCATCCGAGGTTCGGAAAATTATCGAGGAATATAGAGTCCCTGCACCAGCACGTCAGGGTGTTATTGCACCGTGTGATGTCGTTGTTCCTGCGGGTGCCACGGGTTTGGATCCATCACAAACATCCTTCTTCCAAGCTCTTGGTATTGCTACCAAGATTGTTAAGGGTCAGGTTGAGATCCAGTCAGATGTAAACCTAATTGAAGAAGGCAAAAAAGTTACGGCCTCTCAGGCAGTACTTTTGCAGAAGTTAAACATTAAGCCGTTTTCTTACGGACTTAAAATAAACAACATTTATGATAATGGGAGTGTATATAGTTCGTCGGTGCTTGATATAACATCTGAGGATCTTATTTCCAGAGTTGTAGAGGCAACTAGATATGTTGCAGCCTTCTCAAAGGAAACTTCCATTCCAACTAAACCCTCAGCTTGCGACGGTATTGTCTCTGCATTTAGGAATTGTGTTGCATTCGGTTTGGATACTGAATTTGATTTCCCTGAAATGCAGACAATTAAGGATGCGTTAGCAAATCCATCCGCATTTGTCGCGGTTTCTACTAATGAGAACAGTTCTTCAGCTGCACAGGCATCAGTGCCGGTTGAAGAGGAAGAGGAGGAGGAGGGTGATCTTGGCTTTTCACTATTTGATTAAATTAGAAGGCTAGTCTAGTTTTACTCTCATTTAACTTTTCTACTTAGTACACTGCCCCTAGTTATTGTACCTTTGTTCATTTAAGATCGAGGTTGTGGGCGAGTTGCCACTTATCTGCTGTCTATTTGAGTTTCATATTGCGGGCTCATTTGCTAGTTGCCCTAATCGGACATATTTCTGCCCTTTAATGTGGGACTGATTAAGTAGGACCTGAAGGCGGTAGCAACAGAGAATTAAATGGAAGAAAATATTTTTTGATTAAACTTTTGTCAATTTGTCGTATAGAGTCTGGTTCCAGATGTGTGTTCAACAATAAATAGTAATTTGTGCACATTAAATATACATTATCGATTTACAGATCATTTTTTTTTAAAATAAGTTATTTATCAACTGATTATTTATTTGAATTTGTCAATTATTTGGATTCCTCTTATGATGTTTGTGACTTAGCACTTCTTGTATATTAAAAGGAATGATTCATGATTAGACACTTTTTTAGAATGATAAATGGTATGAAGCTGAAATTTCGTACAGAGCAAGGATTTCCACAATCGTTTGAGACGCAAAGTATTGATGATTCATATCAAAAGCAGGTATGAAGCATATTGTACTAAAAAAATTAGGAAAATCTACTTGAAATATTTGTGTAAATTCTGTAATATAATTTTCAATACTAGACTTCCAAATACTAAATCACTATAAAAACAATAGAGTTTAATGAAGAAAATTATAGATATGTAATTGAGAAATTCGATGGTGTTGAATATATGAAATTAATAACAAATAATAGATCATCAAATGTACGATTGCAAGATTGTGTGCCAAACTTGTGGAATTAAGGAGAATAACCATTATTCAACTGAGTGCAGTTAAAAAGTGCATCAGCAAATATAAGTGTATAAAATTAGAATCAAAGGTACGAGATATTGCAATAAAAATGACGAATAAAAACATTTTCGACAATATTGTGACAAAAGAGCGCAAAATAAAGAAGTATCTAGATTTTTATACTTAAGAGATTTCTATTGGGATTGAGTTCGCAAAAAATGCAGACCTCTAATAGTTAAAACTGATATTCTTTTTATAATTATTATAATTTTCAACAATATTTAAAACGAGTGATTTTTCTATTGGTTCAGTATTATTAGATATAATCTCAATTTTTGTTTCATTAGTTATCATTATAATTTTATTTCTCTTTGATTGAAGCAAGTTAGCACATATAATATTCGGTTTATACCTTTCTAGGTATTCGAATGATTTTATAAGCAATTCATTCTCATCTGTTTCAAGTTTGAATGAAACAATGAAACAGTTGGGGCATTTTTCTCTGATATTGGCCACAAATTTAGGTACCAAATAAAGCTCAATATTAATACAAGGAAGCTTCAAACTTATTTGATCATTTGTAATAGAGTTAGGAGGTATAGTTATTTTATTTGTCGAGAGCAGGTCCTCAGGTATATAGAAATCGGAAACTGCAGCAGAGAGGTAAAATATAATTTTTTCATTATATTTTGCACAGTGAGATGAAATCATTTGAATTCCCTCTGTATAGTCGAATATAGATTCAAATTCAATAATAAATAATTTTTTAGCATATTTTTCAAAATTTTTTGATGCTTCTGTAATTTTCATGTCATCAATTGAATTAGTATTTACTTCTCTTTCCGAAAACGCTAACATTATTTCATATTTGGATGGGAATTCAACAGCAAATGGTAAGTTGCTACCCTTTCTGTGAAAAAATACGACACTAAATCCATGCTTCAAGAAATATTCAGCAGAGTAAGCACCTCTTTTGCCAGTACTGAAGTTTTCAATAAATCGTACTGCGTTTTTTTCCAATGGTACACTGGTTCCACCACTGGTTATTATAACAACATTTCTATCAAATAACAATATTTCCTTGTAAATAAATTGTGCAAAATCTCTCTCAATTACAGACAAATATTTTTTACCCATTATTATATCTTAGTCTTTATATTTAATATTAATACATAAACCCAAATAATATCTTCCATATAAAAAATATAGTTCATTCCCATAAAAAACGAGAGAAACCAATAAAACATGAGAAGTATACTACATATAAACACATAAAATATCAATTAATTATGATAAAGGCAAATACAAATATTTAATTATTGGTTTTGCTTTAATGTTTTGGTACTTCAAGAATTGAGGGTCTAATAATTACTGCGCTGAAATTTAAGTTAATAAAATTTATTAATACATAAAAGTAAATTGGATAATAAAAGAAGATACAATATAAGAACTAGCAAAATAAACCTTTCTGAAACATTTTTGTTTGTATTTTAGTTGCAAAAATGAACCCCTAGTTTATTCTACAAAATGCAATTTTCTAAAAATTGTGGTGCTTCATGTTGCATTTCAAATTGGCATAGAGAATCAGATAATAAACTCTATGATGATGAAATTAACAACCCAAATGTATCATATTCTTTGGCCTCAAACAAAAGGGCACCTATTTATGGTGTAGGTTTTACGGAACGATTGAATGAAAATGACAATTCAGTAAATAGTGGACCAAATGGAAAGCGCAAGTTTAAAGATTTTTTAGAAAGTAATCTTCAACATGGAGGTGTTTTAAATCTTTTAACTGTCTCACGTTTGCTTTCTGAATGGAGGAAAAGCAATGAGATAAAAAATAGTTTTGTTATGGAGTTAATAGATTTTACCAGATTATGTGGTGTGAAAAGAAATGTGACTTATAAAGAGTTATTTGAATTACTTTCAAAGTTATTTGAGTCAAAGCTGAAAATGAAAAAAATTGACAATTCCACTTTTAAGAAGTTTGATTTATTGGCATCAAAATGCGTAAGGTTAATTAATATTCCACAGTTGCTTAATTCTATTATTATGGTTTTGACAAAGTTCAATAGATTACCTGACAAAATTTTAAATGAGTTGACTACCCCAGATTTACACCTGTTTCCAAGTTTCCTTTCATTTTATAAATTGGCTCCTATAAAACTACGCCAACAAATGTGGCTTAAAAGACCAGATTGGTTTGTTTACGAGATTTTACCATTTATTATGTTATTTACAAAGTTATCTTCGAATGTTGATTGCTGCTCAATTAACAATACTAGATATCATGATATTAATAGTGAGTTAAATTTAATTGAAGGAACTGATTGTTTTTTGGAAAGGCTTAAAACTGATATAGATAGAGATGGTGTTACTAAAATCAGAAAATATATAGAGGATTATGTATTTGAGTTTACAAACACAAGTTCATCATCTTGCAGTAATTGTATTGAAAAACAAGTACAATATTCAGACTCAGTAGACTCAATTTTTTCGTTTATTTCACGAATTAAAGCCCTTTATACATCCTGTGTTGAATTAGAACACGATGAAATTGAACTTTTTGGTGAATCTTGCAAATGTTTAGCCTTTAATTATATGGATTCATTTGAATTTTACAAAGCTTTTTTTCAATTGCAAAAAAATGAGCAGCTTCATTCCTTAAGATGCGTTGATATGACAGTGGGGAATATAAACAGCTGTCCTGATTCAACTTGTAAATCTGCCAAGAACACCAACCATATGATTAGCTCAGGAAAAAACTCCCTTCAAGGAAGTTTAGCACATAATAAAAATACAAACTTGTCGAACTGCACAACCACTAACTTGACTATATGTGGGAATATTCTTAAATTGGGTAGAATTGTTGCCTACATTTCTCATTGTATTGGAGGTTACAAGGAATTATACATTTATTTTGTCAGTACAGTTAAGCAAATCTACTTGGATTCACTCTCACACAACATTGGTAGCAAGGCTATTCAAGGTGATGATTTAAAATCAACTCAGGAAGGTTCAATTCAGTATGAAATTATTTCTTCTGATGATAACTCTCATTTTTTCTCAAAGCACACACTTCAAACACATATAGACTCTTCAAACAATGAAAAAGTAAATTTAGAGAAGAGTCGAGGCCCGGACAATTCAGAATCATCAAAACACGAAGTGGAGACAAACAAACAAAAGACTACAAATCCGGGGAAATTTAGAAGTACTTACTTTAATAAATCGAGTAATACAAAACAATTTAATTACCAATTTGAGCAAAAACTAAATAACTTTTCTGGTGAACCATTATTGGCAACACTTAGAATTTTCGTTGCACTTCGAATTTTTTACTTCGAAAACAAGACAAATTGGAATGAAGATGATGATGTGAAAGTAGGTGATTTCGACGATAATGTGTCTGGGAACAAATCAACAGACTTGAATTCTGAAAAAATAGTTGTGAATGGTTCATATAAGTCTGAACATTCTGCTCCGCTTACAATTTCTGAATGTGACCCAGTTGCTTGGCCATGTATAAATATAATCGGCAATGTACTTAGAGATGGATTTTCATCTAATAAAACTCAAGAACTATTAGTAAATGTTTCATCTACACTGGTAATAAAGTCTACTAAAGAACTTGCAGATATTGCGTTTGTTTTCTCAGAACCACATTTCTTATTTATTTGTTCCGAATTTATCTTAGAAACGTCGATTCTAACTATGTTTCATTCCTCAATGGACGTTCAACTTGTTCTTAATCCTCAAAGAAGAAAGATACCAATAGGACTAATTTCACTTGGCCTTAATTCAGTATTTTTAACTCACAAAAATAGGAATACCATTATTGAAAGTTCGAGCTTTCTTAATGTTACAAGCTGTAACTCCATTATCAATGGAATTTCCTTAAACAAAAGTATCACCAGTAAGACTTGTAATTCTCAAATTTCAAATTTTTGTAAACCACAATATACAGACTCTAGTGTTTTATCAAACATTCATATTCAATCCAATTTAAAAAAAGGACCCAATAAATTAATTTCAAATGATTCAACCCCTATATATAACAATAACGGTGATTCCAATTCTAACTTTGCAATTAGATTTGATGCATTATTAAACTTGCTAACTTCATTTAATATAGACGGAAATTCTACGGAGGATAAACAATTTGAAAGCAATAATGAAGCAACAAAATATATAAATAGTGCACAGGTGTTTGAAATTAATAACAATTTTAATTCTACGTCTATTAATCAAATAGGCAATGTTTATTCAAAATTATTAAGTAATTTAAACAAGTTGAATTGTACAATATTTACGACGTTTTTGCCTTTGATTGATCGTTATTTAGAACTTTCAATTTCTACAGAAGAAGTAAATATGTCAAATTTGGGGAAAGAAATTGAAGTCAGCTGTAAATCCAAGAAAAATGAGGTTCTCAAGTTTTATAGAAACGAACTTATGGAATACATTGGCTCCTTATATTCTAAGGAGTACTGCCATTCAAGTGACATGTCATTAAAGTTTATTAGACTTATTTCAAGTTCATTGTTCTTCACTGGAATGAAACCAACATTTGCTAGACATGAGAACTCGCAGGCACACCACTTTATACAAAATAATATTATTGGACTATATTATGGACATTTTCATGAAACAAATAGTAAAATTGACCAAAATGTTTTACCTTTGTATAATCAAGTACCTGTCCCATTATTGCCTTCCTGTATAAATCTATCGATTAGACTATTGGAGGTGTCATTTTGTTCAGACTGGTTAAATCAACTTTTTTTGAAGTCAATACTTGGGCTTTTACACACGTATCCCAGGATATCTGGTAAAAGTGAGAAAAGCCATTTAGAAAATAGTGAAGTAAAGTCAATGAATTATAACAATACAAAGTTAGCAGAAATATCCCTTCTTGCATCTATCCCAAGAGACATTGCGCAGGGCCTATTTTTCAGAATTGTCCTCCCAAGCATCAGGGACCCACTAATTAGTAGTTCAGAAATAAATGTTGTAAACGAAATAATAGCGAATAGAGATATACTAACTATACTAGACAATAAAACTAGAAAACTTTGTATTGAAAGACTCTGGTTTCGAAGTCCATTTCAATTTGTAATTAATTACGAGTCAATAAGCGGAGGGACGCCAAATGAACCCTCACAAAGACTGCAGATTAAAGATATACATCAATATTTGATTGATTTATCCAGTGAAAAGAAAGAAATAAAGGAAATAAACTTACTTATACCATATAAAGTAATGGTCTGGGAACACCATTTTATAGGGAATAATGACGCTTATTTTGTTTTTATCAAATGGTTAGTTTATTTCCAAAGATTGTGCACTATTTTAGATAAAGAGAACCAAATATCAAACAAACTTATCTTGATAAATGATTTAATAAAGTCCTCTGATAATAAATTAAAGCTTTAATCGAAAATAAACAAAATTAATAGAATGTACACAGGAGTTAGGCAAAAGTTAAAATATATATTATTTATTTTAGTTGTACCGGAATCAATTTACGTCGGGATTGTACCACCTTTTGAAATATACAAAACTAACTGATCACCAACCCTAAGTTGTAGTGGACTGTACCTGTCGTGTTGTAATCCCTTTCTTTTAAGTGCAGATATTATTGCAAAATTCTTCGGTACAACAGATATGTCGATCCCAAAGTGTTCCTTTGAGTTAGCTAATTCCCCTGGTTTAATAGCATTATATATTATCTTATATGTAATAACATCAGTTCCTGCGCACTCTGTGTATAAAATTTCCATTTGTGGAGAAAAAATCGGGATATTGAAGAAGTCTTTCAGTTCTTTGCCCTCATTCTTAATTGGCCTCCAGTCAGAGTCGGAAGAATACATATCTTCAATTTCACATCTCTCTGAGCTAATTTCTTCGAAAACCAATCTTTGGAATTTTATGGAGTCCAAGTCAACAACACCAAATGAGTTACTCATATTTACTGCAATTTCGATTCTATCCCCAACATTCAAGTTTGATGTAGTGGTTGTATGAGCAACTGCAACTTCTTCACAGTGTGATCTAGAAATATCTTTATATGCCCACTGAACTCTTTTCGTTCCTGTTGCTTTCGTGTTGAATCTATAGGAAGAAGTATAAATAATTTTTGGAATGGAATTACACGAACTTCCTCTATTTGGTGGCAGAAAAGTGGAATTTGAACGGTTTTTACGAAAATTCTTGTTGCTTTCCATTAAAGCGGACTTGTACTTGAAATTATAGGAAAGCGTCGATGATTTGTTCAAACAACTTTTCAGTACTTTTGCATATAACACTCTATCTATTCTAACGCTCCCTCCTACTGTCAACACCGGTTGAATTGTGACAGTTGCGTGCTCCAATTCGATATTTCCTGCGTAACATTCAATAAACTTCTCATCTATCGAAATACTATACTTTTTGTTTAAGAAGTTAGCGATTGTAAGTAACCAATGAGGGCAGACTAAGAAGCAAGCTAGTAGAGTCTCATCGAGTACAAATGGTACGAATACATCAATTATACCTGGGCTTAAAAATGGCATGTGGTTTTTCTTGTTCCCGAAAATTTTGAATAATTTACTTTTAACCTCAATTTCATTCGTTTTAAACTTGGCATTAATTGAAGAACTTTCGATGTCGATACTTTCGTTACTAACTATATCCCTAGTTCCCATGATATCTTCAAGATTCTCAGAAGATTCTCTGCTTTCAAGTTCAAACCCCATTCCATAAGTTAGGTTGTCAAAAAGATTATCCTTCGTGGTGGGTATTAGACTATTATTCTTAATTTTTGAAATATAGCTATCACACGTTGATTTCACTTCTTTATTATCTAGTGACTCGAATATATAGTTTTTATCATTTATACTGTCAAGGACTTCAAACTCGGAGTCGATATTCTCATTTTTGCTTGAACCTGCTCTTGATAAATAATGTATAACACCACAAGTAGTGATAATTCTTGAGGATATCCTACCCAGAGTATCCGACACCGGACCGTCAATGAACTGATTTGGCATACCTTGAAATGAGGCGACTCTTGAAGTTGCATTGCTATTCAAATTCGAATCTGAAAGTGATTTTATTAGAGGTTGTACTAAAGTAGACTCTTTTCCGTCTATAATATCTTGAGTGCTAATATCATTTGCCAGTGCATTCCCCATTTTCACATATCATTTGGAGAAATAAACAGAAACATTAATATTCTGGAAATTATACTCCATTTACTTTTAAACAAATAAGACTTTGCATAAATAACGAAACACAACAGGCGGGAAATGTGGGGGAATTAGTAGCCCTTAAACTCATGAATAGTTTGCAATATTAACGTGGAACATTCATACGTAAGCTACACAGAAACACCAATTTATTCAAGTCGAGGTAGGAATGGAGTAAATTTTACAAATAAAATGTTGATTGCTTAAAATTGATATATATGTATATGTGGTTATTTTCATTTATGACCTGAAGCAATTGTAAAAATTCCTTTGTTATTTTCGGTTTTTTGTTTCATGAAATCCCGCGACTAAAAACTACTGCAATTATTTTTCTCAGGTTTTAATAATCAACTTTCTAATTAAAATACTATTTTTAACAATTGTAACATTAACAAGATGGCGAATTTTAATAACAGTAATGGAGGCACCGCAAATTTTCCTGTTGGCGATGGCCTTGAGGGAGTAAACAGTAGAGAGGGAAAACAACCATCGAATATAAGCACTGAAGAACAGAAGGTAATTGAACAAAGAAGAGCAGTGCTGAGGACTATTCTTGAACCTTCCGCTATTGAACGTCTGAATAGAATAGCACTTGTTAAACCAGATAGGGCCATTCAAGTAGAGGACTATATTCTACGCACCGCCCGTTCAAGTGGATTTTCGCAACAAAGGAAGTTACAGGAAAGTGAATTAGTCAATATACTATCGATGATCAACGAGTCAAGTGAGCAGAAATCTAAAATAACTATTTATAGGAGAGAATTATTTGATGAGGATGACGGGATTGATTTTTAATTGAAAATTTAGAATGTCACAAATTAGTGTCTAAGAAATGTGACATATTTTTAGTTACTTCTTGTTTTAGAGATGCCACTAAAAAGCGCAACTATCTCTTTCTGTTTTTTGATATCTCTTTCTTGTGTTTCCCTACTTTTTACATTTTCAGAATTATCAGTCTTTTTAGATTTACAACTGACAATACTCTCCTGTTTTGTGCTATTTTTATAGCCTTCGGGTCCCCATTTACTTGTGATCGTAGAGATATTGGTTCTTGTTGGTTGCGAGATCACTCCGCTAGGCGGAAAACTTTTCGCTTTGAATTTAATGGTTTGACTTTCCTCATGGGGTTCGCCCTCAAATTTGTGTGCGTTGTAGATGTTCTGTAATGTTTCTTGCATTCTTTCAGAAACTACTTCATCGAGATAGACTAGTTCCTGGTCCGTATGCTTCAACTCGGTACTAAGACTTGCTTTTTGGTCGTATTCAAAGGAGTTCTCGATAAAATCGATACTATTGGCATTTAATTTATTTTCTTTTCTCTTTATTCTCGAAAGGTCACTTTTATTTTTATTAATTTTAGATGCGTAATCATTAGAAAGCTTATACTCATTTACAAAATTGTCTAGGAATTTGAGGTTTTTATCAACATTTATTTCTTCACATGATGCATCATATGGAAGGATAAAGTTCAATAGGTTGAAGAACTTAACATTATTGTTGTCTAGGAATTCATTTTTGAATTCCTTATTAAGCAATATAAGTGAGATAAATTCATTATTTCTTTGGCTTATTAAGTTAAATGGGTATTTGAAACACTCTGAAATAATGCCATTATATATCTCATTCATCTTATTTAAATACATTTCTTTCTTTTCAATTTCGAAATTTGTTATTTTATTAGAAACTAATATCGCGTTGGAATAGCATTTCATTATAGCTGAAATGATAATTGATATAGTTTCAGATGATGTTCGGGACTTTAAATTAGATAAATTTAACTCAGGTTCTTTATTGAATGTTTCAGTATTGTTTTGGAATGCTTTAAGGTTCTCTTTTAGACGTACAAATGTATTTGAAAGGAGTTTGGTTGCTTCGTAAATAACCTCAATCGATCTAATATCGCATGTTCCGTTTGGGTCAATAGATCCATATTCACCAATTACCCATATTGCCAAATTATAAAGTATTTCTGGCAAAATATCCAGATGATTCTCAAGAATCTTCGAAAATACGTTACTCGCCTCATTTCTAAATTTTAAATCTTCTAATTCATCACCAGTGGGACCTTCTGCAATTATTTGCGCAATATTGTTTGCCTTATTTCTTCCAACAGTTTCACCTGATAATTCAAATAGTTTAATCATTGTATTTAGGTACCAAAAATATGTTGGTGAAAACCTCTCACTTAGCAAGACAATGTTTTTTACTAAGTCTTCTCTAAAATGACTATCCTTTGATGCAGTTAAATTCTGAATAAGTTTTGAAATAACGACTTCAATATTTTGTGGATTAGTCATCTTACATAGTAAATCGAGTGTACATCTTCTTAGAGTTTCGTCTTTATCTTCAAGACAATCTACTACAACCATCTGATATGGTATTGCATAAGATGGATCTATTTTTGTTATTCTAGTGAGGCATTTTATCCCAATGCACTTTAGATAATTTACCCCAGAATTTAAAAGCTTCGAAATAGTTTCAGTTGTTTGATCCAGTAAATCACTATTAGTATTAATTGATGTTATTGCCTTTGTACAAGAGTCAAATATTGCGAATGAAATATTGCAAGCATTATTTGTAGATTTTATGTTCGGATTTAGGGAAGGATAGACTATTGATTTACCGTTGTATGTCGGCACAAACACTGACGATTCAACTTTCTTGGTGGCATTATAGATGATTTCATAAACTTGATCACCAACGCTTTTGTCAAATGCAACAAGATCAGACAATATATCTAGGATTTTAATTTGTGTCCAAGGTGCTGGAATTGAATGATATTCATAATCTTTTGGAATATTGTTTTCAATAATTTGTTTCAAATTGGCAATTATATATGGAATCAATGGCAAACATAATTTTGGATGGCAAGCATTTATTTTATCTACTAAATAAAGAACTGAGTTGACAACACCTATATCGATATCGCAAAGACCTTTTCTCAATAGGTCATTGTTTTCTTCAATAATTGTCGGCTTCAATTCCATTACCTTTAGAAATAGCAAATATGCCTTTCTTCTAATAATTGGAGTTCGGTGTGAGAGTAATTTTATTAATAGTTCTTCTATTGATGATAATATTTCAGTATTTAGTAAATATGGTAAACTTGACAATGCGGATAAAATGTCAAGTTGATTTCTGCTGGAAAGATCTCTTTGTAATGTATTAATAAGTAATACTAATAACTCGTTGTTCCTATTAAAAAAAATACAACATGCCAAGTATCCTATTCTTTTCACTAGTGCATTCTTCTCATTTGTCATTTTAATTGCATGAATATAAGCAAATGAAGCATCATGCCCCAACATTTCAATGTAAATAGCTCTTATCATGTATTCACGTAGTTTACCAGGTGAAATAGAATGTTCTTGCATTTTTAATTGTAGCATTGTCAATTCATTAATAATGATGTTGTCCTCTTCATGTTTTGAGCGACATTCACCAATAGATTTAACCAAATCAAAAAGTTGTCTTGACGAAAAAGAGTCAACATATTGCATCATAATGTAATTTAATAGTTGTGAGAGGTGACGGTTTTAAATTTGAGAAATAGATATTATAATTTTTGAATTGATACTTTACAAAAATAACAAGGCAATTAATATTATCAATGACTAAACTTTATCCATGTGATTTTAACTCTTAAATTCTACTTAGAACAAAGCAATCTTAACCACACATTTAGCAATAAATTCTTAATGCACCGGAACAATGAATGAGTTAAGCGCCAATCTACCCACACTAGATTTTAGGCTTTTATAATTTTAGTTAATGCTTGGTAAATTTTTCTTATGCAACTAGAATAAGTGAAATTTTGTTAAGCAAGCTGTATAATCAGTTTGGAAGTTTTTTATCATATGTATTTGACACTAGCTTGAACTTTCAGCCCCTTACCTTCTTAATAAAAACAAATTTAGTTTTTAATCTATTAAATTAACTAGTTGCGAGTGTAATAGAAGTTCGTAATTTTATTATGTACATTGAAGAAATAATTCTGGACGGATTTAAGTCCTATCAAAAAAGAACTATTATTGGAAAATTCAATCCAAAATTTAACGCTATAACGGGACTTAATGGGAGTGGTAAATCGAATATTTTAGATTCAATTTGTTTCGTTCTCGGTATAACAAATTTATCACAAATACGTATTAATAAGCTAGAGGAGCTAATATATAAATCAGGTCAGGCAGGAATAAGCAAAGCCTCAGTTTCAATAATTTTTAATAATGAAGACAAATCTAATTCCTCTCCATTATATAGGGACCTTGACAAAATAACGGTAACAAGACAAATTGCAACTGGTGGGAGAAATAGATACTTAATAAATGGGGCAGTTGTTAAACCGATGGATGTTACAAATTTTTTTCATTCAGTGCAATTAAATGTTAGTAGCTCACATTTTTTAATTATGCAAGGAAGAATAACGAAAGTGATTAATATGAAGCCAAAGGAACTGCTTTCGATGATTGAGGAAGCTGCAGGGACAAGAATGTATGAAACTAAAAAGCAACAAAGCTTAAAATTAATTGAGAAAAAGAATAGCAAATTGAATGAGATTAATAGAATGCTAGAGGAGGATATTATTCCTAAATTTGAGAGAATAAAGAAAGAGAAGACTGATTATCTAAAGTGGGCAAGTATTAATGAAGAAGTCGAGCTTTATGAACGCCTTTGTACACTGCACCAGTTCAAACAAATAATAGATGAGACTAATTCAATTGAGTTAAATTTAAAAAATATGAAACTTGAGTTCAATAATTTTGAGAATGAAGTTGATTCTTTGAATAATAAAGTATCTTGCATTCAAAAAATTATTGACAAAGAAGAAGACAAAATGTCTTCTAAATGGTCAATCCCACTTAGAGATTGCAAGGATAAAATATCTTTAATTGAATCTAATGTTAATATGACACAAGTTCAACTGAATGAATTGAATACAGATCTCAAAGATGAAGAAAATACACTTGTTGATATGGTAAAGCAACAAGGTGAAATTCAAGAAAAATTATCTTTTGGAAGAAGCAAGAAAAATGAACCCAACCAATCAGATGAATTCGCTAAAGTCGACACAAGACTAAAAGATCTTAAGAAATTGTTAGAAAATTCAAAAAAAACTCTCCAAGGAATACGTACAGGTTGTGATTCTGTTTCCGAAGATTCAGAACAAAAGTCGCTGCGGCAATCTTTATTTGACACCCAAAAGGAATTAAGTAGTATAGCTGTACAAGAGAAGAAAATTAAGTTAAAAATCGAAGACATGGAGAGAAGTCTTAAACCACTGAAAAACAAAATATCAAAAAACAATTCAAATGGTGGGCAACAAAATTCGAGTATAAGAGATGAATATAATAAATTAAAGGCACATGTAGAGAAACTACAAACTGATGTAGATAGTATGAAAGAAGATGCAGAATTATTTGAAAAGTACAGTTTCGAAAGAAAAAGGTTAAAAATTGATAATGACTCTCTTGAAATTCAGCTTCAGCCCATAGAAATGTTTATTAGAAATATTCAATGTATTTATGATTCTGGGAGTAACGGAGAATTGGCCGTACAGGCACACATAAATAGTGTAGACTTACTTTTTTCACAAAATTTAAACAAAACAAAAGTTAAAGGCTGTGTGTTCGAATTATTTGGTTACAGTGACCCCAAGTATTCAACTGCATTGGAAATGGTCGCTGGAGGAAGGCTCTACAACATGATAGTTGAGAATAGTGAAATAGGAAAACAACTTTTAAATAGTGGATTAATAAAAAAAAGAGTTACACTGATACCATTAGACAAAATCATTGACCCCTCTATATCAGAAAAAACCATTCAACATGCTAAAAAATTGACAAACTGTACTGGTAATGATGATCTTCGAGTGGTTAGTCCAATGAACTTGATTAATTTTAATCAAGAACTTCTTCCTGCAATGAAGTATTGTTTTGGGCATACAATAATATGCGAAGACGAAAATTTTGCAAAAGCTATCACATTCCATCCCGATATTGCTGTAAGGACGGTGACCTTAAAGGGTGATATTTACGATCCAACTGGAACATTATCTGGGGGTTCGAGTACGGGTAATAGTAGGAGTATTATTGAAACATACAGACAATACAATGATATAAGGTTGAAATTGTTAAATAACAACAGAAGAATTGAAGAAATAGATAGAAACCTTTTGCCTAATTTAAGTAAAGCTTCGGAAGTTTATCGTCACTCATTGAGGCAACTTGAAATAAATAATCATCAATTAAAATTACTAGAGGAAAGACTCGAGAAAATAAATGAATATTCGACAGAAGCGATGATGGATGGTATAAAAATGGAAATTGAGGCATTAAAAATTGAACTAACGAACTGTAAAAGAAAAAGTGAGGAGTTAACACAAAATAAATTAAGGTTGGAAACTGAAATAGAAGGGTTCGAAGTCAATAAGGCGTCACGTGAAAAAGAAATAGAAGAGAGCATAGAAGACTACAAAAAAGAAATAAAAAAGTTGACGGTTATACATCAAGACCTGGAAAAAGTAACCTTTTCTTCAAGAATTGAAAAAGAGGTATTAAATAAGGAGTTGGAACAACTGAATGAGAATATAATTAAGAAAAGAACAATTATTGATGAAATTAAAAAGAACTTAGGTGAACAAAATTTAAAGTTAAGTGAACTTCAAAGCGAGTTGAAAGATGCAAATGGTTCATTATTAAAATTACAAAAGGAAATAGAATCAAGTAATGACATTATCAGAGATAATAGAACTGAAATAAAAAAAATAGGAAAAATTATTTCGAAGAAACAAATAGAAATAACCAAAATTTCTCATGAAATATCGACATTGAGTCAAAACCTGACAAAAAAAAATAAGAATAAAGATTCAATGTTAAGGCAATTTGAGTGGCTTCATGATGATAAAATCACTGAAAAATTTGATCTGGAGACGCACAAATATAAAGATTGTATTAAAAAATTGGAGGATCTGCAATGTGAAAAGGACAGTCTTTCCAAAAATATGAATAGAAGAGCTTTAAATATATACGAGAAGGTAAATGCAGAGTGTAATGAATTAATTAACAAGAGGGATATAGTCACCAAAGACAAGGATAAAATTGAAGATGCAATAAATGATTTAGATCAAAAGAAGAAACAAGCGTTGGAAAACACATGGAAGGCAGTAAATGCTTCTTTTGGATCAATATTTAGTACACTATTACCAAATGCAAATGCGGAACTTGTACAATTTATTGATCCTGAAGAGGAATCAGATAATTTATATGGTCTGGAATTCAAAGTTGAGTTAGGCGGTGTTTGGAAAAAGTCATTAACTGAACTTAGTGGAGGCCAAAGGTCACTACTTGCGCTTTCACTCGTCTTAGCAATGCTTAGGTTCAAACCCGCTCCGGTATATATTTTGGATGAGATAGATTCTGCACTCGATCTTGGCCACACACAGAATATCGGTAAAATGATCAAAAACCATTTTCCCAATTCCCAGTTTATTATTGTTTCTCTAAAAGAAGGAATGTTTAATAACGCAAATGTCTTGTTTAGAACAGAATTGATGCACGGGGTCTCAACGGTTAACAGATATGAAAATAACAAACTAGAGGATTTCGAAGACGAGAATCAAGAAATAAACGCGATTGTAAAGGATAAATGTTATAAAGAGAATTCTAATTTGAAGTTACGCAGAAGATCTTAGATAAATGTTTATATTTACCCTTTCAATAATAGGTAATTATTAGCTAGAATTTTTAATAAAAAATATATTCGCAAATTACCGCATAAGATCATTTTTCTTCACGAACATGTGTATATACGATTTATTTACATAGTTAAATTATTAATATTCTTTTTTAATTTAATTTTAGTTACCTTACATATGTGTGTTCTTTAAAAAATCACTTTTTTAAAGAGTCTCTAAAACAATGAATAGCAATAAAATATTGTTATTTCTTATTTTAGCTACTCATATCAGTTTTCATGTTAATTTGGAAATACCTGTATACGGAAGCATTAGTGAACTTGGGTATTACTACATTAAGGTATTTGCCGGATATCCCACTATACAGGTTCAAACATTATTAATAGATACAGGTAGTTCTTTTACGGGCTTTGCATGTAGCGATTGCCTAGAATGCGGATTTCATGAATACAAACCTTATAATGCCTCTTTGTCAAATTCAAAAATATTGAAGTGTAATACGAATACTGGTAAAAATGTGTTGAACAGCAATATAATTAGGAGGTGTAATTGCAGCCAAGAAGGAACGTGCATTTATAGTGTGAAATATTCGGAAGGAAGTAGATTAACTGGGTATTTTATCGAAGATTTTGTTGAATTTGAAAATATGCCACCAATCAGTAGGTGGAATAAAGGTAAAGAAAGAAATAATAGTAGATTAGTTATAGGATGCAATTTATTTGAGCATAAACCGTTTAAACATCAAAAGGCAACAGGAATCATGGGATTGGGAAATTTTAAAACGGTAGATTATTTGAATTCAGTTATAAACAACGTTTTTAACAATAGGTCAGTTCTAAAGAGTGAGCTTGAGGAAATAATATCGATTCACCTAAATAAAAGAGGTGGTAAACTGGTTTTTGGGTATGTTATCAATAATAAACTTAGTAGTGAAATGTCTGAGTTAAAACCAATTCAAAGATGTAGTGATGAAGAAAGGTATTGTGGCTATGTTCGAAATATTAAAATTAATGGTTACAAATTAACAACAGGTAGATCGTCCGAAAATCACTTATATAGAGCAATTTTCGACACGGGGACGACTATTACAGTTTTACCCTCAAATATATATAATAATTTAATCAATCAAATTTTAAAGGTTGTTATAAAATTATATCCGTACATATCTGGATATGACTATATGGATGGAACGACATGCTGGAAAATTTCAAATACTGTTTCTATAAATGAATTTCCAAATTTAGAACTAGAATTCGTGAGAAATCAAAGTGAAAATACCTTAGAGTATTCAACCATTAATTGGACCTCAAATTCTTATTTGTTTATAAATGAAATAATTGATTCTGAAAATAAAATATATTGTTTAGGGATAGTAAGTGATAATGTGAATGATTACTTAAGTGCAGCTTATGATGTTAATTACAATGCACAGAATTATCAAGATGAAATAATATTAGGAGCAACTTTCTTTGTTGATAGAGAGATCTCATTATTTCTAAATAAGGGACAGATTTTAATTGGGAGTACTGATATTGATACTTCTAATATTAACGAAAAGTATTTGCTAGTAAATGATTCAAGTTTCAAAGATAAATATGGAAGAACAAAGCAATTCAATAAGATTTTATCACACGCAAGAAAAATAAATGTTATTCGGAGTGAATTAAAAGATAATCGTGTTTTTAAATTAATATGGAATAAGTTTAAAAGGCATAAATCTTTTCTAACCATTATCATAATATTTAATCCATTTTTTTTGATTTTGATAATAAGAAGTGTTAGAAGAAATAACCTTAATAAATTATCATTAGGTGTTGGCTCAAATTGTAGTAGATAACAAACTATTTTTCATTTATATATGTAAAACAATTACTAGATGTATATTTTCATGAAAAGCGGAGCAAATTGAATTTGTATTTTATTCAATAATATAGGGTAAGGAAAAATAGGATTTTTTATCTTAATATTAGGTATATTAGTGAAACTTCAAAATCTTAATCCGATAAAGATATTTATCAATAATATTTCCGAAAAAAAGAAATACTTTTTTTAATAATTCGAGGCGCATTGGTTTTTATTTTTTTTTTTTGTAAATATAACCGAGACGGAAGAATATTGAAATATTTGACACACAAATTGAAACTTATCATTTTGATAGTGTTATTGTATATAATACAATATCTTGTGCAATGTGTATTAAACAGGAGATATAAATTTACTTTTAGCAAATATGGAGAAAAAAACAGTTGATAGAATAGTCTATGTTAATCGCATGGCTAAACATGGTAACTCAGTAATTAATGAAAATAATAATAGGAACAAAACAACTAAGTTTACTGTTTTCTCATGTATTATTTTCACATTATTTTTGTTTTTGAGACATCGAATGATCCTTCGAAAAACTTATGAGGAACAAAAAATGTCACTCTTTAGTGAAACAGGATTTTACTATTCTTTTTATGAGGAAATAGTTGGCTCTCCTACAAATATTTTTAGTACAATAATAGATAAAATGATTTTTGATGAAAGAACTGAATATCCAGATACTATTAATTCTATTTCAAGATTTAATATTTATCAAGAAATTTGTTTGGGAATAACATATAGATTAATAAGGGAGATATTCTTTAGAGCAAAATACTTTTTATCATTGTTATATTCGATAAAATTTGAAAAACATTCTTTTAGCGAAGCAATATTAAGAAATATTGATTATAAGTCAAGGTATTTTAACACTTTTATTTCACCATTCAACTTTTATTATTACGTTATAAACACAATTCTAGGAATTGGAATGGGTTTTCTGTGTGGTACAAGTACATACATTTCTAATGGATCTTATATAAGTGGCCTCGTTTGTATGGGATTTTTGTTTGGAAATTTTCAGTTAAGACTTCTTTCTAGAATTTCAAGTTTACCTTTGAGAGAAAATTTTGCATTACCTATTATTTGGATAAATAATCTTATTCTTATTTCAATTTTTAAAGGAAAAAAAAAGATGAATAAAAAATGGGTTTTGTTTTTCATCACTTCCCTAATTCAACTTGAATTTTGGCAATTCTCTGTCTTTATAATTGCGACCCAAATGGTTTCAGCTTTTATAATTTATTTGCTTGGTTATGAACATAATGTTTTCGAAATGAAGCTTGTAAACATGATAAAAATTCATCTTCTTTCTTTAGTATGCTCATATTTACTGCACTTTTTCAACAATTATATCTTATTTTCACTTGCAATGTCAGTGGGTATTTCTATATTTTTATCAATTTTGGTAACTCGTATATTTTTAAATCGTGGTAAAAATACCGAGTTCTCTTTTTTCAGTTCATTTTTTACTGGTATATTTTCTCTTGTAATATTCATTTTGATAAACAAAATTACATCTCCATTTTCAAACGGTGATACACATGTTTATGACATGTTAAAGTCTTTACTTTTCGGCAAAGAATTTAATAACTTTGACACAATGATTTACAAGATGGGTGGGTCCGAGTTTTCCTGGATAACTAAACAGCAATTGAAAATGATACATAATTCAGGAGTATTGTACTTTTTCTTACCAAATATTTTTTTTATTTTAACAATGATTATTATGGATTTAATTAAAAGTATTTATAGTTTAAATAAAAGTTATTCTAAGACAGAATATTTTAAACATAATAATTCTATGTTAACCTACGAAACGAAATGTTCTGATGACGAAGTTTCTCTGTATTCATCGTCCTCTAGATCGTCAATTTATTCTTCCTCTACTTCATCTTCCCCAAAATCTACAACAATGTCTGTTAATGACTGGAAAACTTGCAATGAGTATTTAATTGAGCAAGATTATTCAGTTTTGAAAAAAACTGATAAAAAAGACGCTGTCTATATGCCTTTGGACACATCGGATGAGAATGCTACTTATGAATTGCAAGAAACGAGACTCGAAACATATATACTTTATTTTTTTATTCAGACTATTTTTTTTTGTATGCTTGCAATTATAATTTCGAGGTTAAGAGTTTTAGCAATACCATATATTTCAATATTTGCAGCTTTGCTGGCTTCAAAATCTTACTTACTTTTCCTAAAAAATTATTACAAAGATGTTTATTTAACGATTTTCAATAAGAGATCAAATGAATATTCAAATATTAGAACATCAAAAGTTAAAAGAGGCAATTTTGTGGTAAAAATGATATCTAACTTATTATTTTTATCATTGGTTCTATTTATGCTTTCCATTTCGTTCTTGAGATTTCCATTGAGTGAGTTGAAATCTGGATTAATTTCAGAAAATAATTCTTCTCCATCAAAGTCTAGATTAGTTGATTGGATAAACACAAACCTACCAGATGGAACACCAATACTCGCAGATATGGTGGTTAGTTCAACTTTAAGATTAATGACAAATGCAAGGATAGTTACGCATCCACAATATGAACATATCAAAATAAGAGAAAGGACTCAGTTTATTTATTCAATTTCAGCCTGTATCCCAATTAAGGAACTTTATGAAACAATGGAAAAAATTTACAAGACAGAATATTTATTATTAAGCATTTATAGATGTGCTACCCCAAACAATATAGACGGCACTATAACAGTCGTCGAAGTCACTGAGTATTTAGATAATATCAAACATAGGTGCAATAATCAAGAAAATATATTCCAAAGAACGTGCTGGAGAATCCAACTTGATAATAATTCAAGATATTTTGAGCTCGTTTATAGAAATGCACAGTATTCGATTTACAGAAGAATCGGAAGAACCGAAATAGGTATAGACTTACTAAAATCAAACAATGAACATGACGTTTTAAATAACTATTCACAATTTCCTTATAATAGAAAGCTTTTAGATTGGTCAGAGAGTTGGAAACCCTGGATAGTCAATAATTGCATAGAAAATGACAAATTCTGCCCTCAGAATATAGTTGATTATGCAAGAATGATAATAGATATTTATAATTTAATTGATGTGTCAAAACTCATTTATGAAAAGGCAATATCATTATACCCAAATAATGGTTACGTAATCTATAATTACGCAGAATTCCTCGATTATGATTTTGGTGGAAACCATGAATCGATACAAAAATATTACAATAAATCAATAAATATATTAGGTAGAATTTCCATTCCTGAATTTGGTTTAGATAAAACCGGTATTAATCCAGGTTTTGCTCTTAAGATGATTATAGGATTTATACTTTACAATGAACAAACAACTGGTAGGAACATGAAAAATGTAATTTCTTCGTTAGAGTTAATTATTGAGAACAAAACAATCAAGGAAATTGCACTAAATCTAGATAATCTAGACAAAAATGGTTTAATCGAATATTTAAATGATAACATTGTAGATATCAATTATGACATGTGCTTGAGGAATTTGGCATATAACATTTGTATGATTTCCTCGTATTTAAAATCATTAGAAATTGAAAGTAAAGATATATTGACAAAACAAAAAAAATACCCTAATTGGTTAATAAATAAGATTTATTCAAGATTATGGAAATTTTCAAATTTAATTGATCCGAACAATGCCTGCATTGTGAAGTATTGGAGTTTGTTCAATAATAACGTGAACAAGGGAAATCTGGACTATATATATAGTTTCATTTTAGGCTAGAAGTAAAAATTGACATTAACGATGTATTATGTTTTCAATATCATTAATTATGAAAAAAATAGTATCTCTTAGTTTTGCCCTGGATTTGTTTTCGAAATAGTTTTTGATTTTGTGAATATAATTCTCCAAAACATTTGATTCTTTTGTTAGAGAAACAATTACTTGTTTAATTGAACCATTATCTGATTTTCTATCTGAAAGCAATATTAACTTAATTAAATTTAGAACGATTAATAATACTTCACTTTTAGAAAGCTCATTCTCAAGTGTGTCGCATTCTAACAAATATTCAAGTGAAATTGAGATAGTTCTATTCAAATCCATATATAATATAGCTCCGCATTTCCGATTGTTAATTTCTTCCCACCATATCTCACGTATCTTACTTATTAACCCAACAGTAACTTTTCCTGAAAAAGGATTTTTTAATGCCAACTTCTTGTGAAACTCAACATTGATGTAAAAAAGATTAAATAATGTATCGTAGTCATAACATTTTTTAAGTGAGTAAGTTATTTTATCAAATAAGTATGGATAAAGTTCATTCATACTATTGATTTTAGAATCTAATATGGATTCATCTCTGTACCTAGTAAAAGAATAAAATATATGTTTAATTAGTATATTTTGGTGCCAATTTAATCCGTATATTGTCTGAAACGAACAAGGTATCAATTTTTTACAGTCGATTAAATTATCAAGGTTACTTTCCAATAAATAGTATGCCTTTTCTTGTAATCTATTTTGTATTAATATGTGAAATTTTTTAGTATAATAACTGTCAGCGAGTATGCCTTTCTGCAAAAATGTGTTGAAATACGATAACAATATATCCTCATTTTTTTTCCTACTATGATTCAACTCATACCCATACATACAAGTATCACAATATATTAAAAATATAGTGACGGTTCTAAAAATGATGCTGAGTCTAGATGGTAAAGAAATGATTTGCCTTGGATAAATTTTGTCACACAAATTCGGATAACTTTCTTCTAATATTACAAATAATGAGTATGAATAGCATGCAAGGGAGAGTGGTGTAACGTCCAAATCACCAGGCTGAGATTCGACATCAGTAATACAAATAGGAATGTTGCTTAAAATATCTATAATTGTCTGTGGGGCCACATTGCTGATATAATAACACAGTTGAAAAATAATCTTAGTCCAACAAGCAAATATCGTATTTGAATTATGATTTGAGTTAGGGTTTTCACAAGAAAGGATTTGGCTAATAATCGAATTTGTAGAGTTGTGAGATAGGTTAGAGGCTAACTTTGGCCTATGTAATCTCTTGTTCTTGGAATTTGAATTATCAAACGATATTTCAATATCGTGTACATCAATTAGAATAAGCTTTTCCAATGTTTTCATTAAGAATGAATAAATGGTATGTTGCGTTACATTAATACTATTTTCGTAATTATCTGAATTAAAGATTCCAATTTCTTGACTTTTATATTCAGCATCATATTTGTTATCGGAAAGACAATCCAATATCAATTGAATAATATTATTTAGTAGATACTCCAAAAATCTAATTTCTGCAATGATACAGTATTTTGGAGATGATTTTGTCGATTTTGCACAAGAACAAGTATAAAGAGAGTTACAATCTGTATCATAAATAAGTTTTCTAAGAGTTAAGGAACAAACTGTTGTTAGAAATTGTGCTTTGTTCCTTTTCATTCTTGAAATACATAATATTGAACAATGTAAACCTAAATAACGAAAAAATCTTGGTAGCTCACATTTTTCTTCGGACAAGGAAGTTAATTTTATATCTTTAACAATACCATCATTATTTTCTTGATTTTGGTTGTGATTATATTCAGAAGTTATAGGTAAAGTTACTGAACCCAGTATAATCTCAACAAAAATAACATAGCATTCTTTAGGAGAGCACTTTTGAGATATTTTAATTGCGAGTTCACGGAATAATTCCCAAAATTTGTTTTCAATTGAGTAACCTTCTGCTTTGTAAAATGGATTTTCCGATTTAGAATAACAGTTGTCAGGAAATCTCAAAATTTTTGAGCTTTTATCAAAAACTATTGATAAAATATCTGGGGAAACATAACATAGGTGGGGTGAAATATGTGTTTTAGAATTTATGTGTTCTAAAATATAGTTGCAAATTTCAGTCAATCTCCCAATTGCCAAATAATAATTACTTTCTGAACCTAACCAGGAAAGTATTTGGTAGTAAATTTCAGATACTTCTTCCGTTTTTTCTCCATATTCAATGTATTTTCTAAGAGATATTGGTATATCCGTCATAAATATAAAATATTTGACAACAACAATGTCAGGACTAGTACCTAAAGTATAGAGAAGGTCAGGTTGCCGCAATTTGTGTTTTTTCATTAACAAAAATAAAATTGTTGGTATAACTTCATAAACATTAATTATTCATCAATAATTAATAAGTTATATTAAAATTGATAACCCTAATGGATACTAAATTGAGTTGATGAACAATTTTAAATGTACACACAAAAAAATAAACATGTAGGAGGCGAACGTGCTACTTTTTTCTACTACCAACTGTTTTTGAAAAAAAAAAGTTAAGTATATCTGGTATGTGGGTGACCAAGGACTATCAAAAATTATATATTAATTGAATGTTTTGAGATATTTGTATTTTTTCCGTTTAAAATATCATTTTCAAAGCTATAAAACTTGCAACAATTCCCGCTGAGACCTATTTTTTTTACATATTGAAAGGTATTTGTACTAGATTTAACGAATTCATAATGTTAGATCACTCATTTGAGGAAAACACATGCACTTTTGATAAAAGAGAAGTTGTATTGGGCGTGGATGAGGCAGGAAGAGGCCCGGTTTTGGGGCCAATGGTATATGCATGCCTATACTACCCAAAGGAGAATGAGGAAATGCTAAGAAAGTTTGGGGTTGACGGTAAGTAATAATGATTATAAAGTATGGACAACATTACGGCTATTTTTTAGACTCCAAAAAGTTAACTTCCAGTAATAGGGACAAAATAAATGTGAGAATTAGAAAGGAAACTGACAAGTTTGGTTGGAGAATACATTCAATATCCCCTGAATATTTGAGTTGCGAAATGCAAAAAAGGTGAGTCAACAATTCTCAATTTGATATTTTAATTTTAATTTTGAGTAAACAGAAGAAAGCGCAATTTAAATGAAATTTCACACATTGCAACAATAAGTAAGTTGCTTTCCAGACAAACATAATGAACATTTACTGAAAGTAGTAGATTTAATAACTTCTGTAATAAATAACGGTGTTAATGTGAGAGAGATATACATCGACACTGTTGGACCACCTGAAACTTACAAAGATAAATTAAAACAAATATTTCCTAATATTGATATAGTTGTAAAACCAAGGGCGGATTCACTTTTTACATCCGTTAGCGGTGCATCTATCTTGGCAAAGGTTAAAAGAGACGATTTTTTGTTGAATTGGTGGGATCAGCCTGGTGTTGATAAATGTGATTTAAACGGGAATGACATAAGCAAATATGAACAAGGAAGTGGATACCCAAGTGATCCGAAAACGAAGGAATTTCTTAAATTGACTTTTAATCCTATATTTGGCTTTCCTAATATTGTACGCTTTTCATGGTCAACAGCCATTGATTTTATAAATAAAGATGGATATGAGGTTATTTGGGATTCGTTAGAGAGTGGCGAGGACAATCAAGAAAAGATTTTTTTTAAAAATCCAAAGAAAAAAAGTAAGTTTTGCAACAAAATTATCAATTAAACTTGTAATTATCGCATGTGTCAAATTATTATTCATACGACCCACGCCAAATTTGCCACGAAAAAAAAGGTATTCAATGTGACCCCGAGTCTCTTAATTCACGTAAACTCTCAAGAATGAAGCGACTATTCAGTAATTTATGAAATTAAGTAGCTTTAAATATTAATTACTTAGATACTCTGGTTTGAATTCAACAGTGTTTTGATTAGTAAAATAATTTATACTCTGGTCTTGCCACTTACGAGTACATTCTTTTTTGATGATTTACAACTATCGCCTAAACGACACAGAGTGGCGGGCACTCTTTTTTTTTACAGATAATAATTCACAAATTATGTAAATAATTTACTAATAGACAAAAATTTATATCTCAAAAATAAGATTTGGGAGTGTGCTTTATATCATAATAGTTATATACTAGTTATATTTCTATTATATCCCTCCACAATTTTCTTTGATAATTTAGGAGTATACACACAGTTATAACTCGACAAGGAAACTTCAAAAAGAGCCAAATAATAAATTCATTGCCCAAAAATAATGGCTAGAAGGGCAAAGAACTCAGTAAACTTAACATTTCAGGTAGATGACTCTGGGCAAACCAGGTTGGATCTTGATCATGGAGTAAAATCAACTATCTCTTTGAGGAATGTTTCAAAGTCGAATGACTTGAAAACAAGTTTCGATGGTGTAAAAACAAGATCAATGTACAAACAAGTCAATAAAAACGAAAAGCATAATGAAATTGATGAAATGGGAGTCTCCTCTCCAAAGAAAAAAACAAAGCAGAGTAAGAAGAAAATTGTAGAATCTGATATAATTGACAGAATAGAAGATGACACAATAGGCAATTCTAAGCAAAATACTAATATTGAAGGTACAAACATTAAAAAGGGCAATAAAATATTTATTAATGATGATGGCGATTTTGATACTGTTAATGAAAAAACAGAGAGTACTGAAATAGACATAGGATTGGATAGTTTGCTACCACCGACCGCTCCTGAGTCGCAAGTATCATCACCTATTAAAACTAATGATAAATGTGATTCACTTTGTTCTCCATCAGAATTTTTTCAAACTCACAGAGAAACAAAAATACTTAATTTATTAAGAGCAGAATATAATAGTGATTTGTCTCTCTATGGTGATATTATCTCAGGCAATAATAGACACAAACTTGAAGGGTTAATGAATATTAAACTACCTAAAAAATATGAATATTTGCTTAATATCTTTCAGGGTTTAGAAATAGTTTTGAGACTGTTAGAAAGAAGGCAAAAACCATTTTTTTATCCATCTTTAGTTAAAGAGCAAGTAGAAAATGTGACAAAAAAAGTTTTTAATCTTGACAATCTACAAAAATTATTGTGGATTGCACCTCAATTGATATCTGTTAGATGGTGCAAATTAACTAAATATGAGTTGGCATCTAGACATTCTAGTGCTGATGAAAAGAATTTTTTTGATGGGTATGAATTGGAAATAATTATGAACCAAGGTATAAGTAATCCAATTGATAGAGTTTCAAATTTAAGTATTAATGATAGAGTTAATACATTAAAGTTGATTATTTTAAATTTAGTACTTCTGCAACAGGAGGATCATCTTAAAGATAATCTCTCAGGCGAGATTAATGTTAGCACAAAACTATTGGATTTAACTGATTGGTCTAGCCTTTTCAATATTGAAAGTTGCTTGGATATTCCAAAAGCAAAACTTCCACTAAAAGAAAGAAGTGATAATAAATTATTTGGAAGTTCAGAAAGCAGGATAAAAAGTTTGAGTGTAACACCAAATGTAAGAAGTCTATATAAGCTTAAAATGGTTAGTAGTATTTCAAATATAGAGGATTATCTAGATAACAAGGGACAAAGTAATAGAAGATCGCTCTCCGTAGATGAAAAAAAGGTGGATTTAGATTATGACAGAGATGTAAAAACGCCCACAAAGAATAATAAGATTATTGTGACAAAAAACTCAAAAGAAGATGATGATTTATCTTTTTCATCAAAAGTATCTGCATTAAAATCAGAAACCTATACAACTCCAAGAAGAAGCTTTCGTTCGTCAGCTTTGCTATCACGCTCAATTTCACCAATAATTTCAACTCCAAAGACTCAAAATCATATTTCACAGCCCAAGTGTCCAAAACCTGTAGCAATTCATTCTAAAAATAGGAATTTATTGACACCTTCACAAAGAGAACTTCTATTTACAGTAAAAAGACGTGAAAAAATAAAAGAAATAAGCAAATTAATTAATGTAGAGGACGATGAGTACAATATAAAGCTTGAACAACTAAAAAATGAGCTTTGGACGGTTCAACAAATTTCGTTTATATTTTTGCACTCAAGAAAGTTTATACCAACAACCCAACTACCACTATTGGCAAAGCGTTTAACAACCTATGCAAGAAATTGCCCTTCAGTTAAGCAAGTTGAGAATTCTATTATGAGCTTATCTGATAAATTTCCGGAAATGATAAAGTTATGTGATTCAACTGTCGATAAAGGAATAAAACTAGTTAAACTAAAAATAAACGAAGAAAGTGTAGTGGAAATTATACAAAAATTGACAGAAGAAAAAAACTCAGTTATAAGATCGAGAGAAGAGTTTAGGTTAAATACAATATCTAGTTTTCAAAGAGATTAAAACTAAAAAAATGGACTAAAATTGGTATCTATTTTTAATTATGTTTCTTTTTATAAACCTAATGAGGAGTGTGCTGCAATTCTAACTGTTTTTGGCTTGGAATGAGATTGTAGAACTTTAAGTTTTGCTTTTATTACCTCAATACGCTTAGAATTTATCTCTGATTTGTTGTAAAGATCTCTATATAGACTGTAAATATAATTTGCAATTGGATCTTTTGATTGGTAATTTTTTATAAATCTTCTTGGCTCATTCAATGGTGGAATAAACTGAGCCATTTTCGGGTCTGATTGATAAGACGATAGAGAATCTTCAAAAAAAGTGAGTCTGTTTTGAACATCTTTACAATTTCTGGATATACATTCCATCATCTCTCCTATATCATTGTACGGTATTCTTGCTCTACTGCTAAGAGCACCCCTTGCTGCTAGATCCTTTAAATCAAGCCCCAAGAGGTTTTCAATACCATTTTCTTCAATACTAATTTCGTCTAAAGTATTTTTATTTTTTAAATTTGAATTTTGCCTTGCATTCCTCTTCTCATTTTCTGTATGATTTTTTGCAATTCTTAATGTTCCCCTACCAGGTATTTCTGCAAGACCATGAAAATCTATTAGTTCAGAATCATCCATCCTGACCTTGTCTGAAATTGGATTTCCTTTCTTGTCTCTATATGAATATATTGATCTCGGAATATCAGATGAGGGGTCTGGAATGTCATCTAATAGTGGTGCCTCATTTACCTTGTGAAACACACTAAACCCATGGTTATCTTTAGTTACTTGGATTTTGTTGTTTATTGTGTTTTTTATATTTGAGTTGTAGTTACCATAGATTGTATCTTTTGTTCTTAAAGACTCGATTTTTGCTCCTATATCATGTTCTGAAGGTATGAAGAGTGTGCCGTAATAATCTAATAGTCCGTCCTTAAGATCAGTAATTGTAGTTCCAATATCTGTAATTACACCCAAGTGAGGCCATCGTTCTTCTGCAGGTGTGTTGTTTGGTAGTGGTGGTTTTTTATATTCTTCAAATGATCTTATTGTAGATGGTGATAGCTTTATATTTTCTGTATTTGATAAAGCATTTCCAGTACTCAAACTGCTCAAATTTTGTTGAATTCCTTTTATATTATCACCAATAGGAGACTCACCAAGCTTAAGTGTTTCCTGTTTTTTCATATTATCGCTTTTATTATGTTACATTTATTTCAATTAAAAAAAGTCTTCTCTGTGAATTTTAATTTTAAATAAACTTTTCCGCGTTTGCATGTGAAAAGGGTGCATGTGCATTATTTAAAATAGTACCGTCGACATAATTATGCTTTGGTGGGGTAAGCAAGAGTTTATTAATCCACAATAGTAATTAATGAATTATAAACTAGTTATTTTATACCAATAATATAAAATTAAAATTTCACATTTTGAGTAACAAAATTAAGACTTAACTTTTTTTTAAGTAATTGTTCCAAACAACTGCAAAAAGTCAGGCGGGAGAACAATAACTGTAATTGTCACAAATCATTGGAACATTAAAAGAATTAATTATTTAATCAATATATTGTTGATATTAAGTTATCACTGACATGATTAGATCATCTGAATTCTGGGACAAGGAGTCAAAAGCACCCCTTTTAAAAAGAAATGCCAACTTATTTTCTAATGAATTAAAGGAAGCAGAAGAACACATAAAAAGAGCTGAAAGTTGGCTAGAAATTGCTCTTAGCCCAAGCCAAGAGATTAGATCAATTAACGAAGGCCATAATGAATATAAAGATGTATATGACATAAATTTGATTCCACTAAACCAAGGAATTGAAATAAAATTACTCGATAATACAAACGATCCTGAAATGAATAGGATTTTTAAATTGGATGCTGAAAGGACATTTACTGATGAAGAAAATAGAATGAAAATGATAAAAGTATTAAGTACCATTTATCAGGAAATAAAAGATTATCATCAAGGTCTTGGATTTGTTGTTGCATTCCTACTTCTCCAATTGAAACCAGAAGATACAGTTCGTTTAGCCTTATCTTTAAATAGATATTATTTACCTGGATATTTTAAAACTGCCCCATTTAACTACGTGAGAGATGCAAAGGTTTTTGAAAGGCTATTATTAAAGAGATATCCAGAAGTTGCAAAGAAAATTGAGGATTCTGCTTGCGCTGAAGCATTCTGTTCTAAATGGTTTGTAGGATTGAACGTTCACGTATTACCTTTCCCTGCTCTTTGTAAATTTTTTGAAATACTACTTTCAAAAGGCAATATATTCTTATTTCAATTTGGTCTATCTATTGTGGACGTTTGTAGGGTGGACATATTGAATGCAAAAGATACGTCTGAGGTATTGGAAATTCTACGTCTTGATGAAAAAAAATATCACGACTTAATGGAACACAAAGAATATGAATCAGATGTGAAACCCGGGAGTTTTTTCATTTACATTGTTGAAAATGCACTCAACTTAGAAGTTACTGAAGATGAAATCAACGAACTTAGACAGACCGTTGTTGCGGAAATGAAGTTACAAGAAGAAAAAAGGAAGCAAAAAGAGGCAGAATTGAATTTTGATGACGATGAAATTGTGTTTTCAGATGAAGAATAACACACAAGAGATTAGAAAACTCAAAAATCTCTTATATTAGATGATAAGGGTAAAGAAAAAAATACTAACAGTTAATAATCGTAGTTATCAAATCCTCTGCAATCATTGTAACTGCCATTGTTACCCACATTATTTCCTGTGTGAGTCGTAGAATAGTCGTCGTAGTAACTATATCTGTCTTGGGGAGTGGAATCACTATATTGTGGGAGGTGTTGCAATTTATTGAAAACTTTATTCCAAAATTCACTTTCTGTAAATGAGCACTGAGATTGTCTTTTGATAAATTCTGCTATTGTACTATTAAAGACGTCTATTTTTTCAGAGAAGAAATGTGGCATTTCGTGAATGACAAGTACCACTCTTCCTGCAGACAGGAGGGTCCTCAGTGCAGACTGATCTTCTCTGTACCTTTCTAGTTTTGAAAGATTAGACTCTGAAGTGAATGAACCCTCACGAGATTTTGAAGTAAACAATGAAAATCCACTTACAATTCCTTTAGCTGCTGAGCTTACAACACTTGTAATGGTATTATTATTAGAGTTTGATAAGGAATTAGATCTGTATTCATTTACGTTAGCCTCATCACCACCAAAACTTGAGTTGTTAGGGTTCAGAAGACATTGCATCTTCTCCAAAGTTTGTACAGCTTCAATCATGCATTCAGTGTCATTCATTTCTCTTGTAATAATTCCGTGTAACATATCGTAATGTTTCTGAGCTGAGGAAGAATTCATATTATATAAATTCATGAATATTGTTGACAAATCAAGTCTTGAATTAGTTCCATTATCTAAACAAATATTGTGGAAAAGCGATGGAATTTCTTTAAATGAGTGATGAATTCGATTATAAGAACAAGTTATTGTATTCAAATGCTCACTTAATTGTTCCAGTTTCGCAAAGTGAGATTCCAAACGACTTGAAAATTCTGAAATTGGGCTTGTATCAACTTTGGGAACTGAAAATCGATTTGAAGGCCTACCGAATCCATGATTGCTAGTATTGTCTGTTGATAAAACACTGTCAAAACTACTGAAATACTGTGTCACAATATCAAATAAAGGACGATTTGATTCCTCTTTTTTCAATGTCTCCATCCCACTGTCACTTCTATTTAACCACGTTCTTACTAGCTCCGAAGATACAAGATAATTTCTATTGAAAATCCGTCTTAAAAACTCTTCTAGATAACGCCTTCTAAATTCAATAAAATCTTTTTCAAACCTGCCAACTTTCTTTTTCTTTGGTATAGGTGGAATGAAAACACCAGGAAATTGCATAACTAGAGTAGATCTTAACCATTCAAAATCGCTATATCTTTTTCTAGTGGAAAAATTATGTCCATCTGGAGTAACCCCCGAAACTAAATAAACTGTATATTTTCCCAAACCCATTGACTTATTTTCTGGATCAGTTACATTCACTTGGTAGTTATATTTCTTTGGTTCTATACCCCAATCAGAGATGATGTAATTATTAACTTGGTCATTTTCACGATAATTATCGGTGTTATCAGTTTTTGCACTTTCAGGTGACATATTCAAATTAACACATTACAATATTGGCATTCAAAACTCTAAAAGAGGTTCAACGTTTATATGACCTATTATTTTCCTAAACAGTGTGTAAAAGTGCAAAAATATGGATCGTAATTAAAGTTTGAATCAAATGTACAATTCCAACAATCTATAATCCATATTAAACTCAAAGTTATACCCCTCATTTAATAAAGAAACGCAGGCGCCATGGTTTTCTTTATTAACTATTTTATATAGAATATTGATACAAGAGGGTGATAAACACTATGATGTGTATTGAAAATTTGTAAAATTCTGGTTGAAATCAAAGTATTGTGAAACATACATGTAGGAGCATTTATGGAAAAGTTATGTACATATTAGAAAAAAGTTTCATAAAATCTAAACTTTAGACTAGACTTTGGTAGCTGATAAAAATAAGATGACATATGGTTAGTTTCGAATTTTATTTAAATAATTACTCCATTCTACTGTAATTTTTTAATTATTCTGTATAATTTAAAGAAATTTAGTACCATGCAAAAAAAGGAGCCGCCTAAAATGCATGCAATAAACGCTATTTTAAAAATAGACCTTGGCTCTAGTTTAAATAATTTGTCGATTAATTGCATTGAATTGTAACAGTAATTCTAAAAAGTGGATTTATTAAGTAGTTTATTTTTGAAGTATTAATCCTATAGATTTTTCCTAATTTTCACAGGGAATATAAAGGATAGAGGCAAAAAAAACGAATTATTCAACTAAATGAAGCATAAACAAAATTTTATATTTAAAATTTGGCGATAATACTAAATTTCTTGTAAATGTTCTGGTTAGAAATAATCCTAAAAAAATGCTCAGCAAAGGAATTGCAATATTAATTTTAGCTGTTATATATTTAGCAAATGTAAATTGCGATTTACCTATTCATGTTACGACATCAGATATAGTTGGAAAGTGGAGGTTTGATTATACATCTCAATTAGATTACTGGATTGATGGTTGTGGCTCTGGAATACCGAATAAAAACACACAAAATTTACAACCAAGTTTATCAGATTACAATAAATGGTTGAGAGAGAGAAATGACGGTGAATTGAATTCAAAAACTCTTATCCTTACAGATCTTCTTTTAAGTAGCAGTGAAATCACAAATAAAAACTTGATTTTCCCTGGGAGAGATGATTGGACCTACTTGGTGGTTAAGGATGCGAATACTGGCGAAGTGGTTGGAAGATGGACCATGGTTTATGACGAAGGGTTCGAGGTTACAACAAATGACATGATTATTTTCGGTTTTATGAAATATAATTTATTAAGAGATGAGGATTGCAATGCGCATGATGGTGACAATGAAAACTCAAGTGGAGAAACACTTTGTTATGAAACAGATCCGACGACATTTCAAATTGGTTGGTACTATATGGGTAGTTCCAATAAAAGAGGATGTATAAATGGAATTAAAGAGGAATCACTTTATGGAAACAATATTATTGATTTGGTAAGAAATAGAGTAGAAATTCCAATAAGAAGAGCAGTTGAAAATAGTATAAAAAATTTATCAAACTCGCTTCATGATTTTGCAAATAAACACAACAGCAACAACTTAAAGAATTGGAGAGCGAGAAGTAACTTCAGTGTAACAGATATAGCATTTTCTCACCATCCATTTTACATGAATTATGTTGATTCAAGAAAAATCCATTTTACAAGAATGGCTGCGACAGAGAGATCGGCATTTATTGAAGTAGCGAGTAATAGTTACAGAGAAAATGGTAGTTATTCATTCAATATATCAGATTCAATTTTTGCATGCAATATAAACCGTATTGAAAGTAATGATGACCTTCCAAAATCATTTTCCGTTGGTGATCCATTTACTAGTGATGATTTTAATGAGTATCCATATAATCAGGGAAACTGTGGCTCCTGCTATGCTGTTTCATCTGTTTACATACTTGCAAAAAGAACAGAAATAATGCTTAATAAATTAACTAATGGAAAGTCAAAATTTGAACAAGTTAATCTTTCATCACAATCAGTACTCTCTTGTTCTCCATTTAATCAAGGCTGTGAAGGTGGATACCCATTTCTTGTTGGAAAACAAGCAGAAGAAGTTGGAATACCAATCGATAGTTGCATGACCTACTACGCTGATTCAAATCAAGAATGTAACTTTAATCCATTTATTTCGGCAAATACAGATGATCGTTTATATTGTGGCAAAGATGAAAGAATGTACGCAGAGAATTATGGGTATGTAGGCGGATGTTATGAATGCAGTGATGAAAAGAAGATGATGAGAGAAATATACGACTATGGGCCAATTGCAGTTGCATTACATATTGGAACTTCATTACTTGTATACGAAAATGGTATTTATGACTCTGTTCCAGACGATCACAAGAAGTACTGTGATATCCCAAATAAACAGTTAAATGGATGGGAGTATACAAACCATGCCATCTCAATTGTTGGGTGGGGTGAGGAAAATGGAATTCCATACTGGATTATTCGAAATTCATGGGGTAGCAATTGGGGAAACAGAGGGTATGCAAAAATAAGAAGAGGAAAAAACATTGGCGGAATTGAGAATCAAGCAGTATTTATTGATCCCAGTTTTTCAAAAGGCTTAGGTCTTACATTACTAAGTAAGTATGTAAATAACGAAAGCAACGAGACAAACATAGAAACCGAGGAAATACAATTGAGTGAGCAGGGATCTCAGAAAGCAAACTACACTATTGGAAATGACATTTAATGATTAATAGTACTATAGAATATATTTCTTTGTAATAAATAAATACCTTATACTTGTTTTCTATTTTTTGCATCTTCAACAAATTTTTTTCGGCGGCTAATTTTTTAATTTAATGTTTTTGTTTTTTTCTTGATAAAGCTGGTAATAGATAAAATATTTTAGATTTAGCAGTTAATAGTTTAATAGAAACCTGGAAAATTATTTTTGACTTCACAATGAGTGAGACATTACAGGAGTACGGTATAAACAGAAAATCAATGGGTAAAACGTCAATTTCTCCACTTGTTAGTGAGAATAGTAAGGAAATAGTATTGTTAACTCAGGAAATGTCGAATATCTTTGAGAACATAGATGAAGAGAACAATATATTGAATAAGATGGTGAACGAGATACTAGATCTTGAAAAGTTTATAACCCTCACACGGGAAAAATTGGGCTTAATAATCAAAGGTAAGTTTTTTTACTTTTTTCCGGTAAAATTGTTACACTTTATTTAGAGATAAAGTCTACGGAGGATAGTTATATAAAAGAACTTGAAAATATTAGAAACAATAAGACAAATTTATCAGAAAATGATAGAATTTCAATTGTTGAAGAAAATAATAAATGTGCAATAATAACTTCTAGATGCGAGGAAATAGAGAAAGAATTATCAAATATCCACGATAAATATGCATTATTACTTGAGAAAAAAAAACAATTACTGAAGTCTATGAAAAATTCAGAGGAAATATTGCAAGCTAAGAAGAAAATGTACCAAAGTATCTCAATGATATCTTGGTCATTAATTTCAGATTCATTTATACAGGGACACTTCATTCCTGTGAATTCTCCAATAAGAACAGAGTCTTTCCAGCTTGAAATAGGAGAACATAGTAAGTTCCCATTAATTTATTGTATAACTTATCCTGATTCTATTTTCATTTGTTAGGAAAAGTATCAAATGCTGAATACTTATGGTCAGAAATAGAGAAGTTCTAAGTCAAAAATTTTAAAATAACAATTAATGGCACTATTATATCTAATTAATCACTGGGAAATCAATGCACTTTTCTATGTATTTCCCTGGATAGAACAACTCAAGGAAGAACCAAATAAAATAATCTATAACTGCTATAAGTACAAAAACCTTCCCAATGACGCTACCGGTGTTTGAAATACGTAACAGTCTTTCCTTTATCCCTATTAACTCCACCTTATTTGAGTTTTTATAGACCTCTTCTGTTCTTTTTGCAATATCGTGCCAGGAATACATGGCAGATATTTTTTTATGAGATGTATTTGGATCGAATTTTCCTTCCCTAATAATTCCTATAGCTATTTTAAGTTCATTTACCATATTTGAAATTGATGGATTTGAGAGTCTTAAGATTTCTTCCGGAAGGATCTCCGGAATCCCACCTACATTTGAGGAAACAACAAGTAATCCACAGGATGCTGCTTCTATGATACTAATTCCAAACGCCTCTGTAAGAGAAGTGTTTAGAAAAATGTGTCCTCTTTGCAAAACTCGGCAAACTTTAGCACAAGGAACCGAACCAAGCAATTCGACGCGATTAGAAAGGTTGTATTTCATGCACATCTCGTGTAAAAGATGCTTTTTAGGTCCATCTCCACCAACAATAAATCTTACATTTGGATCACTGTTACATATTCTGGGTATTATCTCAACTAACAAGTCCACACCCTTTCTATACGTCATTCTGCAAATGGAAACAACTATAACTTCATTATTTATTGGGGACTTATAATTTGGATTTGGAAGAAAATCATTACTATCTATAGCATTCGGTATAACATAAACGTTATTTGGCGATACAAGAGACCTATAGATCAGATTTTTTTTATTAGTGTGTGAAACACATATTATATTGTCAATGCATGATAAAGATATTCTGAAGAAGTTATTTACATGAATTGAATCATAATTAGAAAGTCCAAATAAAGAATGGTCTGTAAATACCACTCTATAACCCATAGTTACTGCATGGAACAAGCATTCTAATGCTAACATTGAAACAGATTGATGCCCATGAACTATATCAATCTGCTCTCTTATAAGAATTTGTCTAAACAACGGAAACAATGTGAAAAGAGACGGATAAATTACATTATCGTAAATTGTTTTATATGGAAGATAATAAACTTTCAGGCCTATACCCATGTATCTAACACCATATCTGTCATTTCTACTGTGTGTAACCACTATAACCTTGTATCCTCTTAACATTAAGCATTGCGATAATTCATATATGTGCATTTCTACTCCACCAAGTCCCGGATAAAAAAAATCAGATACCATACAAATGTTAGGTAAGTTATTTTTTTTTGAATCGTGCCTGAAACCATAATCAAATTCCATAAAATTCCTTGGCTGTGTTTCAATATTCATTTTTGTATTGAATACAAAATTAGAAACAAATATATCTTTAAAAGTCTGTTTACTACAAAAAGAAAGGCATAATATATTTTAAAGTTTAACCAATTACTTATATTTTAAGCGAAAAATAGTAAAATTTAACTTGAAAAAAGTTATATTTAGATTTTTTCAAGTTTCGCCCGTGCCATTTCAATTCTATTAACTAAATCTATTTTGGCTCCAACTGATAAGTTGTATCCCCACATTAAAAAAAAAAGTCAAGATCAAGAGAAAAGAAAAAAACAAGCAAATTAAAATATATACATTTTAAGTAATAACGATAAACATGGTAATAGTTCATCAATTATAGCTGCGACACGTCTAATTTATATTCAAGAAATCTAGAGCTTGATAGTTATATTGTTTTTCTTTATATCTATGGGTACAACAGAAGTTGAAGTTAAATAAGTATTGATTGTTAGAGAATTGTGTATGAAAATCATTTAAAGATTAAACTTACTGGACAATTTATTTAATCTTCTCTGAGCCTTTTTATCGAGTTTGACATTCTTTTTCTTAACCTTAATTATGTCCATTATAACATCACGACTTCTGGAATCTCCTCCCGAATCATGCTCAATTTTTCTGGACTTATTCGCTACTTTAGACTCCTTTTTCATGTTATTATTCCTCTCTACCTCCTTCAGCCATTCATTGTACTGTCTCTTCCTACCCTTATTGTTTTTTCTAGCCATTTATGCTACCACGCACAATATGGCCTAAAATATCAAAAATTTTACTTAGATAAAAGGTTAAAGGACAATTAAAAATAGTTTAATATAAATACTAGACAAAAGAACAATAGGTCAAAATATATAAATCTATTGTCGCGATTAGAAGGGAGAAAAAAAAAAAAATCAAAAAGAAATTAAAAAAGACCGCCGTGTTTCCCTTAAAAGTAATTTACTCATTTACGATTAATGTAAAATCAAGTTACCATAAAACTTATAATCAAACAATATTATATAAATCACACAATTATTTTAAATAATGTTGTATGAATGTTTATATTTACACACAATTTATTTTTGAATACCTATTTTTAGCCCATGTTTAGCATGTTCACAGTCTTAATACTGCTGAAATAACAGGCGGCAAAAAAGGTGCACAGTGGTTCTCCTATGTACAAATTGACAAGTTATTAGTACTTCCTATGAAAGGGAGATTTATTCGAGGCAATTACTGGAACCAGAAGAAGTGAAAGCCTCACAGCTGTTGTATTCTCTTGAAAATTAAGAGTATTAATTTTTTTGATTTGTGTCACTTATACCAAATAACAGGAATATTCCTTGTTTTTTTTAAGTATATTGTTCATTGAGAGTAACAAAAAATTGGTTTCCTTGTGAGATTGTATAAATAAAGTAAATATGCCATCTAGTCACGAAAACAATACTGGCACAAAATTAAGACCAGTTGTGGACTTTGGCGATGACAGATGGGTATCACTATCTACAGCGGAATATAAAAAGACACTCCTAAGTAAAAATCAAAGCTACAGTGAAATCGAAGATGAATTGGAAAGCGAGCAGGATTATGAGGAACATGATGAATATGAGTATCATGAAGAAGACGAAAATCAAGATATTACAGAAGAAAGTGATGAGGAAGAGGAAGATGAGGAAGAAGATGAATATCACAATGATAACAACAAATTAAATAATAATGGGGTTTCTATTTATCCAGATATGATCAAATATCACTTCAAGGAAGCATTCAGTATAAATGAGGGAGTTGAAGCAAGGGAATTTGGTTTCAATGATGAAGAAGAGGAAGATATAGAGAATGAAATTATTGATGAGGGTGAAATAACAAAATATCAGAATATTGAAGAAGAAAACACCCCTGATGAATTGATAAATCCATGGAATGTTGATGATATAAACGAAAATGTTGAGGTCAGGTATATCGAAGGAAAAGGTAGATGTTTGTTTGCAAAGAAATGTTTCAATCCAGGTGATATTATATTTGCAGAATCTCCAATATTGGTAGTTACTCCAGAAATATCCCCAGAATTATCCGAATTTCTTGAAGATATGAATTCAAAAGAGACATTTACTTTACCACCTCTTTGGCATGTTGCGGCTCTTTGTAGCTTAACGATGTTGGATGAAGATGAGAAAGCAGCGTGCCTAGACAAGTGGGTTCCAGATATAAATGCAGAACCCAGCTATGATGTTCACAGAATAATAGAAAGTACAGGTATAGACGTTGATCCATATTTATACGAAAGAATCTTAAATGCTTGGAGATTTAATTCATTTTACCACACTTCGAACAATGGTATTGTTTTATATAACATTATAAGTATGATGGCACATAATTGTGGTGCAAGTTGTTGTTGGCATTATGGTGTAGATAATACATTTGTATTAAGAGCAAAAACTCGTCTGGAGGTTGGAGATGAAATAACAATATCTTATATTTCAGATGATGACTTGTTTAAATGTTCAAAAACGCGTAGAGAATTGTTGAGTAACTGGTTATTTTATTGCCAATGTGATAGATGCAATAATGTCAATGACTTATCAAGAGGACTTAAATGCGCTTCTTGTGGTGTTGGAAGTATGTTCTTCAAAGAAGATATTGATGGAAAAACATCATCAAGTAAGTGTACTGTTTGTAGATCTCAGCCTGATCAAGAGATAATAGATAGTTATACTGATCTTGAAGCACAATATATTGCTAGATTAGAAGATACAGATAAAAGCGATATTGATGATATTGAAGCAGTATATTTAGAAGCACAAAAAGTATTTTCTCAACATTGGATAATGTATGAACTGGATACAATGCTTTTTGAGGCATATAAAGAATCAAAGCAATATAAATTGGCACTATCTGCCTTGTACAGCAGACTTAATTTTGTGAGGAGTGTCCTACCAGATTGTACGTACACTCTTGCCTGGATTACGGAAGAGCTTGGGGATATTTTGAGTATTTTACAGGAGGAGCATGATATTGGTTCGAAGACGAATCATGAAATCGCGGCAATACAGAGGTATTATTACGATACATGGTGTTATCTTACTATTTTGACGGGTCCAAACCATAATTTCACGATTGCTGCCAAAAACAAATATGAATCAATTTCTGGTTAAAATTGTTATATAATACTTAAATTACTTGGAAATATTAATGTTATTTTCTATAAAATGAACTTGCTTGTTATTACAATCCGTTCTCTAAATGGAAATACTTAGTTTTTGACTCACTAAAGAGTTTTTTATTTACGTTTTTTTTTTTTTTTTTGTAGAAAGCTCTTCAAATTGAAAGTAATCACTATATCAATCATTAGTTTATATTATATAGTATATATTTTATTGTATTACTATCTATTGATTAACTTAAATAAATTGTTATGCGAATAAGAGAAATGCCTTAATCTAATAATCAGTGGGGTCATTTGGCGGCAATGGCCCAAGGGTACCATATTTTTATTACAGAGAAAGAACATCGCAAACTTCAAGCTTATTATTCGTAATAATATAGCTATATACTGAAATATATTGAATTGGAATGAATAAAAACGATAATGCCCCAAAAACGAATAGTACTTCGTGCTGTATTATTAATGAAGACTTGGAGAATGATATAAGGAGAAAAAATGGTTTTCAAAAGCCATTAATTGCATTACAAATAATGATATGGATTGTATTCGGTGCGAATATGTTTCTTTATTTTGTATTCATTGTCACATCACTCAGCTTTACATTAGCAATCTTATCGGGAATATTGTGCTCATTACTTGGAATAGTTGTTTTTATCTATGGTTGGAAAGTGACTTCAATAGATCCCGGTTATACAGAGGATGAGTCAAAAATACTTTCAATGAATATAGAACTTAACGAATGTAAGGTATGCCATTCAATATTTGAAGACAGCAGTAAACATTGTAAAATTTGTAACAAATGTGTTCCACGTTATGATCATCATTGCAAATGGCTAAATACATGTATTGGTGAAAAAAATTACAGATATTTTTTTTTATTGTTGTTTTTCGTATCATTTCTCCTACTGTTTATAATAGTAACAACTATAACTACTGTATTGCTTCAAACAATTTATAATGATGCTTCCCTATACTGGACTTCAAGATTAAACTTTTGGTCTCCTGGTGTATTTTATATTATTGGAATTGTTATTGTAATTTTTGACTTACCACTACTAGTTCTTAATGGTCATTTGTTCATTTTACACTGTTATCTGGTTTTTAAAGGTGTAACAACATATGAATACCTTACAAAAATTGTAATTGAGGAAGACGAAACAAGCAGACCAGAAGTTGGTAAATGTAACAGTTGCAGTGCAGAAAGTTTTTGTCATAAACTCGTTTCCACAGTAGACTGGATAATTGCTGACAGAAAAAAGATAAACGAGAAAAAAATGAGATTGAAAGACGGAAAGGTTAATATCAGTAGAAAAGATACAAATTCACATAATTCCAGGAAAGAAATAGAACTATCAACTGAGAATTACATAGATTTTGAGGAAAAATCTATTTCACCTGCGAGAGGTTCAGTTGGCGAGATTTAATACAGAATTAAACATAATTACTTATATAAAATTTATAAACGCAATAAGTTGTTTACTTATTAGTTCTTGTCTCACTCCATCACCTATATGAAGGACAAATGAATCTTAGAACGAAATTAGCAGCATTCATGTATTCATTTGTTAAGTATTTCTTTGTAGTAGATGTTCTCCTTATAAACGGGTACTTAAGTATACTTTTTATTGTATTTATATTTTTATTGACATTATCCTCTATCAATGATTCATCGTTTAAATATTCATACAAGTAGTTCTTAACGTAGCGCTCTATACTCGCTCCCAAACACTCTTTCGCAATTAATAATGCCGAAATTGCCTGACATAAAGGTGAGTATTTTAGTGTTTGAATATCGTATAAACATATTTCCAGGATATAACAACCAATATAATACTCTAACACTTTGTTTATTCCATTACCACTTTTTTTATTTAAGGTATTTATTATGAGTGCAGAACTATTTGTTCTAATGGGACAATTATCCTGAAACATTCTCATATTTTTAGGTATTTTGTCAGTTCGAATCGTACTCCCTACTTCAAAGTTAATATCTTGAGATTGAATACAGTATTTTTTTATTTCACTTATCTCACTTCCGACGATTTCCTTAAGATAACTCTCAATTAATATTCCCATTAGATGTTGTAAAAATAAAAGTGGTGATACGGGATTCAGTCTAAAAGAAAGTTGGGAAATAATGTATTTTTCCAAGTCTATAATCTTTGTGATATCTATTTGCAGTTTTTTGCAAACCTCTTTACTTTTCATATCTACAACCCGTTCCATTTTTACAGCTAAATAAAAACATGTGTAACTCAAATATTTAATTCTCTCAGCAGTTGTTTTCTTAAATAGTCTTTTTTCCCTAAATATTATGTTATCCATGAAGTTGACTGTGTTAAACAATATCTCTTCTTTTATTTGGTATTTCCAAATAAAATCTGAGAACTCTTCTATTAATTCCATTCTCAAATCTAACAATGATTTACCATCTTCTAGTTCTTTTTTATAATACCTTCTATAAAAACAACAAATATTATGAGAATTGTACTCTTTTTGTTTCAATACTATATGGTTAATTATCATTCTTCCAATATCTATTTCTTTACCTAAAAATTCTTCCTTTATTTCAACCTTCTCTGGCTTATTAATTTCCTCCAGAACCTCATGTTCATAGCCATACTTATATAATTTGTCATTTATTTCATCATTGTAATTATGAATCCTATTATTTGAATCTGTCATATTAAAAATAAAGTCACTTATTGAATCATATATTTGTTCTTTATTGTCAACTACAATATCTCCCAGTTCTTCAATTAACTTGTAAACATCATCCTCATTATTATCATTAATTTACAATTCAACAACATTTATACCAATAAAACGAACAATTTTGTAGTTATAACCTGAAAATTTTAAATTAGAGCAATTTTTTCAATACATGTAATTTTACATTGCATGCCAATATGTCACTACCGGCAGACTGCTAATTAAAGTAACATGAATAAAATTTAACAAGTTAATTCAGAATTTAAATAAAAATCTCAGTATAAAATAGAAATGTTAGTCTAATTTTCATCTATATCTTGAATTCCGTTCTTGGAAATCTAAACCAGTGTTAAAACATTATTATTAATTAATTTTAGAACTTACCTTGAAAAATGCACTATCCCCATTACTATTGGTTGCGAAGATAGAGAATGATTGATCATTCCCCACATCTATTTCTCCTTTTGGCCTCAACAACAGCCTGTCGCAAATTAGAGAATTCCAAGATAGGCCTAGTGATGGTTCTAAATTCACACCAGACAACTTTTTATTGTTGATTGAATTATCACCTCTATTTTCGAAATATCTGGTAGTCATATGGTTCGTCACAATCACTGATAATGTGTACTTTTTTGACATATCTTCAAGTTGTTTGGCTATTTTCTGTTGCATCTTGAGTTTATATGGTTGATTTTCTATTAAAAAAATCAATATTAATAGTCGATATTAATAATTATGTAAATAATAAACAACCAACCTAAATTACATATTCTTATAAGCATGCTAATAGAATCAATTATTATGATACCAATATTGTTGTCCCTGCAAATCTAATATATATTTATATTCATATTACCAGGTGTACTAAAAAAAACTTACATTTGGAAGAGTGGACATTAAATTAATTAGTTCTTCCATATCAAAAATTCTTATATATTTTACATTTTTTAGTAGATCATTAGTAGTTATATTTGTGTCACCGTCTCTGCTTTTAATATAATTTATAGTGCTTTTAGAAATTTCCTTTAACCTAGTTGTACTAAAATTTCCTTCTGTATCTAAAAAAGATAAATTCGTTTCCAACTACTTAATTAAATGATAAAATTACCTATGTAAATTGCATTTAAACCTGGGCCTCCAATATTTTTAGGAATTTGAATGTTTAATGAAAGTTGTTTGCAAAGTTGTGTTTTCCCAGTTCCCGGTACTCCACATAATTCTAATATTCCTTTGCCTATTATTACACCTCCACCTAGGAAAAAATGACAAAATATGGAGCGCATAATTTAAAACTTACTTAGTATATTATCTAATTTTTTTGAGGATGTCTTGATTCTATTTGAAGATGTGACCTCGTGCTTAAATAATTCCAATGCAGATACTCCCTTAATCATTATTTCCAATGCACACACAATATTAGCTTTTTTGTAGGAATAACAACTGATATATAGATTTCTAACACATTAGCTAACAAATCCCATACCTTCAGGTATTAAATTTAAATTTCATTCTAGTAAATAAACTAAAGTTGAGAAAATGCAAAATTAATTGGCGCGCCGTTGTGGCGGTTTGTAATCATTTTTTTCCTTAAAACCTTCTACATTAACTGCTAAAAAAATTTTGGAGAAAACCTTGACTTGTAACTCAGCTCAAAACAATTACTGTGTTGTTTGTACACTGTTCATATTTTGTTAATTTTATATAAAATTTAGAGAAATATTATGTTTTTCTCGAAATTATTTAAACGATAATAAATTCTCTAAGATGGACGGTAGTAGTCCAGGTAAGTTAAAAAGTATACTTTGAGTACTTTTGTTAAAAAGAGGTTTACTAAATTTTTTTAGAGCAACTGGTGCGTACTAGATATGCGGAAGTCCTTAGAAATTTAAGGAGTCCTGCAGGGTCAGGAAAAATGATACAAAACTTAACATTATTGGCAGAAGATCAACGTCAATATGCACATATAATTGCAAGTGTTATACTAGAGGAGATTCCGAGGTCAGATATACCAAGAAAGTACGTACTTTTGTGTTTAGTTGATTCAATTGTTAGAAAATGCCGTTCAGGGTCTATTTTCTTCCCATATTTTTTGCCATACATAGCTCCATATTTTGCAGAGGCTTATACTACAAAAACTCCCACTCAGATATTGCGTTCTCTTGAAAAACTATTGAAGGTTTGGAACGAATCATTTCCTAGGGATATAGTGAAGAAGTTAATTTCAACTACTAATTCAGTTAGATCAAAGTTGAATGAGCCCCCACTTGAATTGGAAATAAAAGTAGTTTTAAACAATTCAACGAAGCAAAGTACTGATGTTAGTGCTCTTAATCAGACACCAGAACCACCAAATACTCAAAAGGAAGCTAATATATTAAATGATATATACACTCAGGTATCAAAGTCAATAATTCAAAAAGCTAATATTACGGATGAGAACAATGTCCTACTTAGCAAATTAATTAAGGATCCGAACGTACACAAAATAACATATCTAAGTTCACAAGGAAAAGTACAGGAATCTCAAAGTTTATTTAATATTCTAGTTAGTAATTTAGAGAATTCTAAGGTTGATACGAACAACTCAACTGGAATGTTTCAACCACCACACAAAAAAATAAAACAAGATAATTTGGATGCTAGTATTAAACACGATGACAAAAGTATTTCAAATAAGTGTGCCATACCTCATTCTACATCAACAAGTAGCATCTCAGGAAAACCACCGAGTCAAATGAACCTAGTACAAACAAATATTCAAAACACCATTATTGGAACAACTCAAGTTATTCCCCACGCAAATACAAGTTCTGTATTGCCATCTTCATCTGTTGCAGCTGCAGCAGCAGAAGCAGCAGCAGCAGCAGCAGCGGAGGTCGTTCAATCAAAAACACAAATACAGCAAAAACATTCATCTGGGTTAATTTCAAACCAACATATTACAATTCCTTCCCAGAGTAAGATATTACCAAACCAATTAGTAGTTGCGCAGCAAATAGTGAATTCAAATGTTTCAAATGTAAACACACAAATTAAGAAGACCTTCTCTCCAAGATTTTCTGAAAATAATACCTCTGCAATATTGTTGTCTATTTGGAATCAATTGTTTACACAGAATGATGTATCCAAGAATGTTGACACTAAAAAGCTGATAAAAATTAAATCTTCTATTGTTGACGGCATGGGCGATCAAAATATTTTTGTCGAAGGGCTGCATATAAATGAAATGAATGATCTTCTCCTGCTATACAAGAAGCTTCAAGAAAACGTAGACGCCTCTGTCCAATTTAAAAAAACAGTTTGGCTTAAATCTCATTTTATCAAGAAGAGAATAATTGATAATATTTGTGACTTTAACATTCAATACAATATTTCAATGTATTACTTTGATAGACCCAATCAATGCCATACATGTGGCTGCAGATTTGTTGATTCAAAAAAGAAGGAGCTTCATATCCAAATCCACCTTTCAAGAAATCTCATTTTTAAACAAAAAAAACAGACATGGAACTCACAAGTTCTTTGGCCAAATCTTCAAGATTGGATATACGGTTCGGATAATTTAACTGAAAATGCAACTAGAAACGATGGTTCAATTGATAGCACTGATTGCCATAGAGATAAAAGTGATAGAAATACTGGAAACATGACCGAAATAGGAAGTAGTTTTTTGAGTGATGTAACGGGTTCACAAAGCGAGAAAGATATTAATTATAACGATTTATATGACATAATTTTAAAAAGGTTCTCTAAGAAGAGCGATGAAATTGTTTGTTTGAATGGCGATTCCAATATGGATAAATTTAAAGACGGTATAGATGATGAAAGTTACCATCAAACTTGTAATGAGTCTGTAAATAGACGTTTAAGGGGAGATTTATTACTAGTGCACTATATGGATTGTATTGAGAGTATTAATAGTGCTAATTCAAACAACACTATTAAAGGACTTGTCAATTCTTCAGGTATTTTGGAATATACAAGCGTTTACATAGATAACTTGATAATTAAGGAAGTTGAAGATATTTGTAACAACCTCTCATCGCTGTGGAATGAAATGTCTCAGTGTGTTGCATCTTCTTGCACTCCTATTGATCCTTTGCATATTACATGTGATATTTGTCATGAATCACTAAGGATTAAATGGTCCTCACTTTTGAAGTCATGGATATCAGTAGATGCAGTGGCCTTAACCCTAGACGATGGAAAAGACACAATAAATGAAGAAAAAAATGACATATTTAACCATAAACTATCATTAGCGGTTTTGGACCGAATGTCGGATGTAAACGCATTGAATTCCAGTAATACAAAGGAGAGAATTGTAGATAATATGTTGAAATTTATCCAATGGAAATCACAAAACACATCATCAAAATATTATAAAAAGATTGAATTTAAACCATTCGACATTGATTATTATAACTACAACTTGTTTATTAACCGTAATCAGGGAATTATGGGCGATCGTTTCGTGGCGGCACACAAATCATGTTTCATACACTACTTTGTTTATAATGACATTAATTTCAGGCTTCCAGCCAACACTAAGATTAGCAAAAAGAAAAAATATATACACAAAGATGCAGTGGTGTCATCGAATATACTGCGTGAAGCAGCTAGTCGTATAGATACATCTAAGAGTGTCACAAAGAGATTCTCATTTATTTAGTTTATTTAATCGTATAGGTTACTTCGGCGCTCTTTTTTAACTTTTTTCTAAATACATCGTATATATATGTTTTGTACTTTTTCACTTACGAAAAAAATGATTGATGATTGTAGATCTGTTGATTATCTAAAAGTTCAGAGAAAAGGTAAGTCTCCTCCACTTTTCCAAATGCAATTCTAACTTCCACCTTAGCTACTCAGTCAACCCTGGTAAATGAATTGATATTAGTTGCAGGTATTATTTTAGGCTTTTCAGCTGCCTTGTTCCAGATCAATTACTTACTATTCTTATCGGGACTTTTTATTTTGTCGAGTATTGTGACCTCAAATAACAGCGACATTCAACGTACTACAACACTAATTGGATTTTTAATAATGGCTTTCATTTCTAATTACATATTCCCAAAGAACATTAATATCGAAAACAATGGAAATGATGCAATTAATTCATAAAATAAGAACTTAAATTCTAAGTAACAAGTGAATCATGCCATCTATATACGAACAAGACACCAATAAACATATTAATGGTGTTTCAATAGGAATTTCTATTCCATGAAATATTACGAGTAGATCATCATAGCTTTCATTTAAATTAGATGATATATCATTTAGTACATCTCTTATTGTTAAGGGTCTATTGTTTATGTTTCTACTAAAAGATTTTAAGAAAATCTTGTCTTTTATATATATCTTTACTGGAACGTTCCTGCAATTGAATTTTTATTTGTCTACAATTCTAAAAAATGACATACCTCGTGTTATTATATATTTCCTCTACTTTTCCAAATATTTCCTCGTAAATAGACTCATATTTTTCAGTAGTTACAGATAGTGAGTATATTAAATCTATTAAGTATTTATATTTTTTTTCACTTAACATTTGAAATTTTCTGCAGTCCCCCAATATCAAGGTCTGTGATAATTTAATATCATTTGTTATCTTCTTGACAAAATCAATCTCGTTAAAAGTGATTCTTTCTATTTTCTCTCCGCTTTTATCCTCAAATACTATCACAAGGCTCACGCAAAGCTGCAAACCATTTTTATTATAAATGTCAAGTATTAATCCAATAGGGTATTCACTAAAATTTAATAATCTACGCTTATAAAAGGAATATATTTCGAGGAAAAGAATTTACCTGTTAATTTTAAACCCGTCACATTCAAACCAGTGATGATTTTTTTCAATCAACATTGAAAATCTATTATCAAATGAATTGTAATAATCCTGTAAAGCGTCAATAACACATATTAAATACCCTACTCTAGGAACCAGCAAATACAACTTGGGGGCACACTTCAAAGTTGAATATCCTTTTGCTCCCCTAATTTCCAGACGTATTGATAATATAACTAAACCTGAGTGGATAACATTTTGTGTTAAAGAACTAAATTTATTGGTGAGTTCATTATTTAATAGCATGTATTTCCCAAATTGTGTTATTTGATAATATTTGCAAATTAATATTAGACATGTGTTGGCGCCTAAACACTACCCACATTTATAAATAAAAATGTAAAATAACTAGATGGACGGACGACTAATAAAAATATGAGAATATAATTAAGAGCAGGAAAGAACTGCATGTGATAAATATATAATAAAAATAAAGTTTAATTTGTAATATGAAAGAAAACTGTTTGCTTAGTAGTAATTCGTAAATTGATTGTCAATGATAAAGGGAAAATTTAATCCAAAACAAATAATATTGCTTACTATTCGAACATTTAGCCTATAAGAGTATTTCATACAAAGAAATACTTATTTTTTAATGCTTTGGTTGTAAAATACAGTAGATACTTGGATTAACATATAATGGCTCGTTCAAAGACATCCAGCAAACGAGTATCTAAGTATCCTTCAAAAGTAAGTTATTGCCTTATAGAATAATTTAGTTTGCAAACTATTTATTATTAATTTTTTTTGAAGTCCCCCATTTTACATCAATCTCCAAATAGTCGAATTACTGGTAGCAGCCCACATCAAAGAAAATATAGAAGAAGGCCGGGTACGTGATTATATTATTCGTTCCACAACATATATATAACTTAATTTTACTTAGGGACCGTTGCATTGAGGGAAATCAGAAAATATCAAGCGTCTACCGACCTACTTATTGCCAAACTACCTTTTGCTCGCGTTGTAAGAGAAGTTACTTTGAAGTTTGTACCACATGGCGAAATGTGGAGGTGGAATGCAGAGGCCTTGCATGCTGTCCAGTGTGCAGCTGAGGCCTTCTTACAAGGATTATTTGAAGATGCCTATTTGTGTACCTTGCATTCAAAAAGGGTAACACTACTTCCTAGAGACATAAGGTTGGCAAGACAATTAAGAGGAAGATATGGTGACTTTATTTAAAAATACTTTTTTATTTCGATTCTAAGAATTATAGTTCAGAAAAAAATTTAGTTAATTCAATTAAAATAATATTTTTCAGGTATATAGGAAGATAATTTGTTGATAATAATTAATTATAACTTGTATTAGTTACATGCGTTGTTTTTATTTCTGGTCTTAGCTTAACCTTTATTGTTAAAACTTATTCTTCTGCTAAAAGGTCCAGTCGTCGGTTTGCGTGGATGGCCGAGTTGGTCTAAGGCGTTAGACTCAAGATCTAATGAGCGTATGCTCTCATGGGTTCGAATCCCATTCCACGCAGCTTTTTACTTAAGATCGGTGATACCCCGCCTTTGTAATTTGCGCGGTTTGTTTGATTTTGGTGCTTTCATCTTATTAAATTTCCAATGTTCTCGAGAATTGAAAGTGTGACTTTTCGTTTGTGAGGACACTTTGTGGCATCTGAAATGAAAACGAAACACTTTTAATCATTTTTTTCTCAAATATTATATGAAAAAAGAACTGCCCACTTGATAACCCTATTTTTTTTGATTTGCTATTAAAAGCATTAGGTTACTTACTAAGAAATCAATAGTATTACCGTTATATAACTTTTATCTAATTCTCAGTTATGAGCAGCCTTATTAGGAGGTTTTTCACTGGAATATCTAGATCTGGTGACTCCGAACAATTTAACAATTGTTATAATGGTAAGTTTATAAAAAAAACAATGTAATTCCTAATGAAATAATTGTTTATTTAATAGGAACGCTGTATAAGTCCGTTGGGAAGACGCTGAATCTTATTTTGTGTTCTTGTAAATTAAGTATAGAGGACTGTGTGAAAATAGCCGGGTTTAACCCTAATGACAACCAAAAAGAGGAGTATATATTTAACTTTCAGAATATCTACCACTTCCATTGTAATAGAGAAGGGGAGCTTACTATCATTCTACGTACTGGCTCTGACTTAGTTAAATTTGTTTTTGAATTTGAAAAACAAAACCCTCATGTTTTGTCTTCAATCTCCTACAACATAACAATTTCATTAAAATCACTTTGTAGTATTGTAGATCAGATACCGATAGAGTTATATGAGCACAATGATAATAATTTAGAGGCTTTATTTAATTCTTCAAATGGGTTCAATCCAGAAGAATGGTTGTTAATAAGTAGTAATTGCACATGTGAGTTGTTATCAAGTAAAGATTACAAGGACATTATTTTTTCAATTAAGGATTTATCTGAAAAAGGTAATGTATTGTTCACAAGTATAATGGGTGATAACATACTTTTCTTACCAAAGCTGACTGAAAGAGCTGTAGAATTTTATGGATCAAGTAATGATGAGATTAGAAAAAGGTACAGAATCCACTTCAAAAGGAATAAAGAAGTAAATGAGAGTAGTGACTCGTACATTTCTACTGAAAACGATATTGATAATTTTCTAGGTAGATTACTTGGATATATTGACCAAGTAAATCCTGAAGAGAAAAAAAGAAAGAAAAGTATTTCTGATTTTATTAACGGTGAAATATCAGATAATGGCATTACATACAAGATGGATATAGACGATAAATACAATCCTGTAGAAGACCAAATAATGTGGCATGAAGTTAGTAATGAGGGTAAAAGTGAGGATTCAAGCGACTATTATAGTGAAGATGAATATAAAAAAACCCCTGTTAGGAGGACTAAATCCAAGCATTCAAGTTTAAGTCACAAATATTTACTAATTGGGCATGAACATACGTTTGTAGGGAGGGCAGACAGAAAAAGTAACAAGTCAGAAATTGCTGTTTTTAAAAATTTTGAATACGAGGAAAGCAATTATACCTTGGGTGGAACCCCTGCGAGAAACATTTCAGTAATGAAAAATGTAGAATATAACAACCAAAATATTCTTCCAGTAAGTGGCCAGTTACATAATTGTGAAACTCAGATGCTTTTTCTATCAGAAACAGATCCAAACCATGTATATCAAATGGATTTAGAAAACGAAAAAATCCTCAGGCGTTGGGATGCTGATGGTTTGCCTATATCATGTCTGGGATTGTCAAATAAGGATTCACAATATACACCAGTTCCAACGTTTCTAGGGTTAAGCAACAACGCATTATTTGTTATGGATAGCCGAATTAAGGATAACTCAAATCGTTTTACATCCAAATTATATCGTTCAAATGTGTTATTTAGTAGCTTAGCTACTGACAAGGATGGGCACATTCTGCTTGGTAATGATTTGGGAGAGTTGAGGTTATATGATGGCACTATAAACAGAGATGGTGAATTCAAAAAAGCTAAGACGCTTTTGAATTCATTTTCCTCACCAATATTGTCGGTAGATGTTACAAGAAATGGTAACTGGATTTTAGCAACAACAAAGAATTGCATATATCTGTATCCTGTTTGCGAGCAAAGTCAAGATTACGAAAATGTAAGAAATGGTTTTGTTACAAGTTTAAAGAATAAACCTCCTTCAAGAAAATTGAAACTAAAACCGGAAGATATTTATCACTATAGGATAACCGATGTTAACTTCACTCCCGCTAGGTTTGATCAAAGTCAAGATTCTAACGGTAATTTTGCTGAAACAAAAATTATATCAAGCATAGACAATTTAGTTATTGTTTGGGACTTTGAGGCTATTAAAAGAGGAAATCTGTACGCATATTCAATAAAGGAAGTTGAATATAAAGTTGACGACTGCTCAACTTTTTACAATAGTAGTGATTCAGTAGTGTTGGCTTACAACGACGATTTAACAATACACAAATTAGGTAAAAAAAACAAAAGAAACATTTACTCCAGAAACTAACTTTTTTGTTATTTCTTATTAAATAAATTATAACTTACTCCTATCCAACTTAGAGTGATCCCTACTAGATGCTAAAATAGACTCAATTGATTCCATAAACTGGAACCATACAGAGAGGTCGTTATGACGATTTGTCCTATTAATTCTGACAACATCAACATTCCACTTTCTAATGTTTTCAGGTATTGGCTCTGAATCGTACGTTATATGATATCCTTTTATCATTGTAAAAATGTCTGAAATTGACCTAAATGGAAATGATTGCAATTGCCATTCTGCTCCAGTTAAAAATACAGCGATAAGCGAGTACCAGTCCCTTTTTCTAAAATTTAGAGTGGACTCCAAAATTCTAAAGGTTACATTTTGCGCAGTCGGACCAGATCCAAATGTCAAATTTACTGTTTGTTCCGCACCTGTCGATGCCTTTTTAATAGTATTTGGGTCAATGTATATTTTATCCCTAAGAAATTCAACAATATTATTCATGGTTATTGGACTTTTAGAGGAGGGTGGTACGAGTATTATTGGGCTTAAATTGTTCGAGTTCAAATAAGCAAGCAATGTTGATTTACCTTGTTTTACACTAGGTGGCCTCTGAACCAGTTCTTGTCTTGGAAAGGTATTAGTTGATATACTTTGACGTTTATTCGAACCTAAATCCATATAATTATTATTTCTGTTGTTTTGAATTCCAATATTTGCATCTGTATCATTAATGCATAAATTCGCATGGTAATCTCTCTTTTTATTGTCCCTTTTGTATGGCTCATTCATGAAAGACACCAAGCTACTTGTTCTAGTGTACATATCTACTCCTTGGCATATATAGTCTATTCCTATGGGATAAATTTGTGAAATTGTAATTATTTGTCTAGTTAATAAAACATCTTTACATTGTTCATTTGAACTGTTGATGTCAACAATATATTCTTCATTCTTGTAGTTTATGTCACTCTTTGAAGATAACCTCTCATTCTCATTGTTTCTATATTCAACCCATGGTGAACTTATATGTTTTACTTCATAAATATTAGGATCCAAAAGTCTGCATTGCTGAAGAGGGAAAGATGAATTAATGCATTCAAATTTTTTTAGACTTTCAATAGAATAATCACAAGGAATTCCCTGTTCTTTATACCTTTCATCATTTACAAACTCTTCGAAAAATTCTAGAATGTTTTTTTTTTCCAAAATGTTAATAAATTTTGACCCCTTTTCCTGTGCTAATTTTAAAGTATATTTTTTTAATTTTGTGGCAGAAACGAATAAATGCAAATCACCGAAGCTTAACGACTCTCCTCGCCTATTTCTACACCTTGTTGGTGTGTTTGCACTTAAAGCACAATTGTAGAATTCAAGTTTAAATTCATCACCATCCTGGATAATTTCATCAAACTTATTTCTTGTAATTGAATCTTTGAGCAATATAAGCGGATCGACAAGTACACTAACTAAAACATTCTCAGTCATAATAAAAATATTACAATATATACACTTTTTCCTATTAAAAATGTGTTTAACGGCTTACATAACCAACCAAAAAAATCCCGTTATGTAATAGTTATTTCTTATATGAATTAATATAATCCTATATATACCCTTTTTCACTCCAGTTAGATATTTAATCTTATTGAAACAGAAAAATTATTGGCAATGATCAATTTCCTTCATGGCAAAGATGAAAGTGTATTTCCCGCCAAAACCACGTTTATGTAAATGTATTTTAGTGTTTAAAATAGTTTTATTTCAAATCTAATACAAACAAATATTCCTATATTATTGTTTAAAATTGGATACTTTACTCGACTTATATTATTATTTTCAGAACTATCTAACTGTTCTCACATGTAATACATTAGTTCTAAATTATAATAACTCAACTTTTACCTTTTATAAAACACTCTTTGAAAATTCAATAAATTCGCGTCTGTCCTCTCTAGAGCTAAACTTTAATGGAATACAATTTCCGGTATCCATTAATTGCAAAGCAACTACTAATGTGTGGTCTTTACTGAGTAACGTCTTTGTGTTTACTAACTTTAGTTTCTCTTTGGTAGTGAAGACCTCCTTAATGTTTTTCCATGGAACAGCCTTTATTTTTCCATCGCAAACAAATGAAAGGTCCTCTTCTTCAGCAGAAAATACTAATTCACATTCAAGAAAAACTCCATCTTTTAGTATTATACTAGCCTTCATATGGGTTATACTCTTCTTTTTCATTATTCTAGTAGGAATATCTCTCGTAAAATTTACTTCTTCTTCTTCGAATTGCCTCTCAATGTACCCACTATCACTCGTTATACAATCACCCTTGCTAGAATTCAGTTCATTTTCATTGTTTCCTTCAACTTCAGTTAAATCACTATACTCAACTAAACTGTTATTCCTTGAAATAACTTCAGAACTTACCACATTACTTTGAATATTATCAATCTCTTCAAGTTGAGAACTCATGCGACTTTTACTACTGAGACCTTTATTTATTTTCTTCAAGCTCGCTTTACTTTTCAAAATACCAACATTTGTTTGCTCAACTTTTTCAGAAAATTTCTTACTATGATTTTTGAGTAAGCTACCTTCATGCATAAAATTTTTATTGCCACTTTCAATAAATTCACCTTTCTTTGGTGGTGGTTTTGCTCTTTTTCCTGGCTTAGAAATACTCTTAGATAATTTTTTTATTTCGTTAGTTACAGACTTCGAGAATTTACTTCTGTTATTTTCACTTGTTTTAACTAGAACTGCTTTTTCTTCCTCTTTTTTTGCTTGCAATTCAGTGTCTCCGGGTTGTTCGTTCTTGTCTTCATCATTTTCACCTTCTGGTATCTTTTTTTTATCTTTGTTTTTAAGAACCTCATTTTTATATCTTTTCTCTTCAATAATATCCAACTCCCTTTCAATTTGACTCGGGGTTTTCTTTATTTTGCCTTTTTTGTGTGATTTTTCTTTATTCCCACAAGAACTATCTGACAAATCTGCATTTGTATCATTGCTTGATTCTTGTGCAGATTTGCTACTTGAACAAGATTTTTGATCAAAAGTAGTTTTTTTGTTCTTATTTTTTTCGATATGTCTTTTCAACATACTATTTCTTATATAGTTATCATAGTCGCCATTCATGTCAACTTTTTCAAATATATTTTCATCTTCGTAAATTAAATGACAACAGCAACAACTTCCTATTTCTCTACCTTTCCAGTGTCTTAAAACACCATCATTAATTAATCTTGTTGATGTTCCCTCTATTTTATTGTATTTTCTCACAGCTGTTCCTTCCAGATCACTCTCCTGATCATCCAAATCACTTGGTACAGGGCAAAAAGCAAAGATGTATTCATCATTACTACCTTTTTTAAACTCACAACAAATATGTAAAAAATCAAGTAAGTAGTCAATCATATTCAAAAAAAATGAATGTTATCGTTAAATTCTGTTACTATTTTAACTTCGTGATCCTTAATACTATTTGTAGATTACTTAAAAATGTACATCACTTCAAGATCTCTACAAGCAAGTTTAATAGTTTAGTCACTTCCATTACCTTAAATTTTTATTAAACCTGTGATTTTCTTCTCCTAATTTATTGATCTTGTCACTAATTTCTCTCGTGATACTGACATCTTTAGACCATTTATATGCATGTCATACACCCGCTCTTGTTAAGCAAAAGACATAAACGTAGTCAATGGGAGCGCCTGGTAACTAAATATGGGTTTTTGCTGTTTTTGCTATTTTTGCAATTTTTATTGAGACCTTATAATAGTAAAAGAGCAAATAAAGTTTCAATAAACATAGATTTTCGAGCTCTCAATACTTTTTTAAATTTATAGATTTGCAACTATCACATAGGGATTTTATGTCTACAAGTTCTTTTAAGAGGCAAAGAAAATAATGTACATTTAAATTGTGACTTTGACTTTCAGTACAGTAAATCATTTATTTTTTTTAAATAGATATTCGTTGAAAGCCATATTTTATTTTGACGTTACTTGATGTACTGATATATATATGTATGGGAGACATAGAAATGAAGAAGCAAAAAAAAGGGGACCAATATAGAGAAAATGAGATTCTTTTAAAACTATCCAAAACACTAATTAGTGTCAGCCCATCCAGTAGAAAAAAAGGATTGGATATTATTTCCAGATATATTTCTAGAAATAATGAGTCAATATCAAAACTTCAAATAATCAAGTTGTGGAAGGGACTATACTACAGTATGTGGTTGTCGGACAAAGTGTTGATACAAAGAGAAGTCGCATTAAGCATATCAAATCTACAGACTAAATTTACTAGTATCGATTCATGGCTCTCATTTATCAGAGAATTTTACCTAATGATGAGATTTAGATGGGACAATATTGACCACTATAGAATGGACAAATTTTCGTTTTTACAAAGAACAATGCTTTCCAAGTCACTTGAACTCATTAAAAATAAAGGGTTTGAAAATTCGTATAGTAACGGCTTCTTCAATGTATTGTTTGAGTCTCTATTTGTTGAAGATATTGAAGTAAATGACACAGACTTGAATGAAATAGATAATTCCGTACACTTTCAAAATGAAGATTCAGTTAATTGCAACAAATCTAATGTAAATCAATTCACCGGAATTGGTATTTCACTGATCTTTTGTAAACAGTTCCCACAGGAATACGTATATTTGATATATGAATTATATAACTCGAAAAAAAATGATAATTCTATCTTTCTGTTCCTCAAAAACTACTCTAAATTTGTTACAAGACTGCTTATTTCGAATATAAACCACCAAACTCTAAACGACTATATTAAAAATCAGCTAATATTTAGTTTATTTAATTCAGAATCGTTGCTTATAAATGTCCTTAAGGATATAGAAGATTTAAATATTGAAGAGTATGAAATGAATATTGTCAATGATTTCATCAAGAGCATGATTATAGAACAAATGAAAATTATAAAATGTGAAATTTCAGAATTGTCAAAGTCCAGGTGCACACTTATTAATCAGGTTAAACGAAATCGCCTATATACCGTATTAGAAAAGGTTGAGGAATTTCTTGAAGATAATAAGAAGGAGGAACTAAACGGGAATTTACCGAGAACTTCAAAGAACAAGATGAGAAATATTAAATTCAAACAAGAAATCGAACATGATAATCAAGCTAAAAAAGTTAGATTTGATATGTCAAAAAATACTCGTATGCTTCTTCCTGATTCGATTTCAACTTCGAAAGCCCTTGTAAGGATATTTGACAAAAAGTGCAACTCAAAGAGTAGTAACGAGTTGAATTGTATTCTTTTCAGATCAACAGATAATGATAATTCACTGAGTAATGGGAATTCAAGTAACTTCGCCCCAAAAGAGCCAACAAATAACTTTGATAAATTAAACAACATCGAAATAATATCTGCGGAGAAGGCCCTATCAAAACCATCTAACTTCAATAGTTCGCCTTTAAAAGGTATCTTGAAAAGAAGTACGAATTCATAGGCAAAAGTTGAAAATTTATAAATCAATATTAAGCTTCTAAAATCAATTATCTCCACACTTTCCCGCCCCTGGGTTATGAGATTATTATAGCATTGTATGTTTATATTTTATAGAGTAGTTCCTTTCAATAAATAAATAAGTTGCATCAATGTGTATTTTGTTTACAAGTAATATTTTATGATACAATAATAACTATTACCTTTAAACTAATGATAGGAGTGTAGATTTTGACTTTATTATTATTTCTTCATTACTATTTTAAAATACTTGAAAATGAAGGAGGCTGAAATCTCTGATTTGTATGAAATCTATGGTAACCAAGAAATAAAAGATTTTATTAACTTTTCCTATGAAAGTCCCGATACTGTGAGCAACAAAGATAAAGAGCTTGAGGGAAAAAACGAAAATGACAAGAATGAATCTGAATATACAAAAATAAGAAAAGTTCCAGTTACGTTTGATTATAGAAGTAGGTTAAAGGAGTTGGAAGAGTGGAGATTTATATGCTATGACTTTGAAAAATTTGACCTAGAAAAAGACAGTACATTGATTCTAAATAAATTGAAAAAAGGTGTTCCATCACAGTTTAGAGGTTACATATGGATGAAATTAGCAGAAGTAGATACAATAAAACATGAAAACGACTTAAATTTGTACTATAAACTATGCGAGGAAAAGAATGCACCTTGTTGTGGTGATATTTACAGAGACATAAGCAGAACATTTCCAAAGCATGCATTATTTCGCGATAGGCACAATCATGGGCAAAGTTCTCTATTCTCTGTTTTAAGAGCATATAGTTTGTACAATCCAGATGTTGGTTATTGCCAGGGAATGGGTTTCATTGTGGGTATATTGTTAATGCATATGCAAGAAGAAGATGCATTTTACATGTTAATATCTATATTAGACAAATATAAATTTTCTGGATTATTTTTACCAGGGTTACCTCTACTAAACACATATTTAGAACGGCTAAGAGGATTATTTAAAAGAAGAATTCCCAATCTGTACAATCACTTTAAAAGTGAAAATGTTGATGAAACGATGTTTGCATCTCAATGGTTTATGACTATTTTCGCTTATAGTTTCAGCTTAGATAAGGTTGCGAGGATATGGGATTTATTCTTCTTAGAGGGAATTAATATAATATTCAGGATTTCTATAGCAATTCTAAAACTGCTAAAAAATACATTATACAACCAATCATTTGAAAACATACTTAGTATCCTAAAAACAGCCCCTAATGATATAAATATTAACGAATTAATACATTGTGCGCTTAGCATAAGACTAGAAAAAGATAGTGTTTGAAAATCATGTGAAAATCCGAGATACTGATGTTTGAATATAGCAACACGTGTTATTTTCAAAGTAGATCATAGATAATCTAAAAATTAATAATCATTATTTTTGTATCATCTACAAGACATTTTTATTCTAATGATCATCTCATTTGCATCCCCGACATTCCTGGCATTCCTGGCATTCCTGGCATTCCTGGCATTCCCTGCATCCCCTGCATACCTGGCATACCTGGCATACCTGGCATACCTGGCATTCCCTGCATACCTGGCATACCTGGCATACCTGGCATTCCCTGCATACCTGGCATACCTGGCATTCCTTGCATACCTGGCATTCCTTGCATACCTGGCATCATTCCGGGTGCACCTCCTTGCATGTTGTAGTTTCCAGCCATTTCTTGGTTTTGACCGCTCGATCTTGATCTCAAGAAGAATACTATCAAGGCTATCAATACAAGTATACCAATACCTATACCTATCCAGACATATTGATTTGTTGAACTAGATGAATCGGTTGTATTCGATTCACTACTTAATATTGGATTAACAGCTGAATCAGCATTTGTTTTAATTACAGATAGCCACTGATTTACTTGGTCCATTGTAATCTCATCATTGGAAGATGTTGCTGTATTGCAGTCACATTGTGGATCAAAGTCATCGCACAGTGTATTACACGTTCCAAGTTGAGAATTGGAAAATAGGCTTGAATGTATACTCAATTTCTGAAGATTTCCGCTATAACTAACGGAAAAAGATTCCAACTTTGAGCCTCCAAGAGAACCTGTATTAATTGCAAAGGAATTCCTACAATTAGAATTAATAAAGCCGAATATTATTATAAAGATAACAAACTTACTTTATCAGTATAATGGTAAAAATGATAATTTTCAACAAACTATTACTCATCTTGTCTATTAAATTGAACAAAGAACAATAAATATACTGAGACGTTATATCACTTCTATATTGCTTCTCACTAAAGATGACACTAACATTTATTTGGTACCTATATCTCGAACTATTAAATATTGTAAATAATGTCTTACTTTCAGCAATATTAATAGCTCCGTTATTTCTGAAAAAAATGGAAATACGGTACGCTTAACAGCGTACGCGGATCTAATACTCCTTAAGAACTATTTTAATTTATAACCGTGTGTTTCTTCTCAATTCCAATTCAAAAGAATTCCGTAGGCGTATGCATTTCACATATAAATGGCGCCATGTTTTGCATGCATAACAATCAGTTGCTAATACACTTAATTGTCGTAAGGAGAATGCATATAAAAAACAGAAATACAGGATTATGTGAACAATTGATTGTAAGTTTAATCACTAGTTATGCCTATTTTCCTCATGTCTGGTTGATCTTTGATGTTGAAAGTATTTAAATTTTGAGATTGTCTTTTTACACTTAATCGTGTATGTAATTAAAATAGGATTATCACTGATATTTAACGTTTAATTAAAATAATTTAGCTAAATCAATATATTTTCTTTAGTTTTGATACACTCATTTCTGGTTTAACACTAATTTTGTGGGTTTTAAAGATTAATAATGCAACTACCAAATTGAGCATCATAAGTTTGACTAAATTTTTATATATAATTAAATTTATGACCATCGAACCTTAGAAATTTTATTTCAAATATACAAGCATATGAATTCATTTATATAAATCCATCCTACAAATCTGATTACTACGTAATTGCGAAGCGAGTTTTAGACTAGAAATAAAAATCTTTATATATACGAGTGCTGTATATACGAGCATGAGAGTGTTCCAGGTCAATTTAAGGTGTTTTTGTCATATCTAATAAAAAATTGAATATTAAAAATAAGTGTGTAACTATTTTAAACAGTGTAAGGTTGATATTTAATTTTAAGTAATATTTATACATGAAGTTTATTAATTTTGAGGTGGCACTAGATAAAAATACTCAAAGATATTTGCGTTATTGTATCAATATTATTGTAATTGAATTTTTGTTGTTCATGTTCGTTATTTCTTTCGCCGAATCTATTAGTCATATTTTAAATGGTGCACTTATTTAAACACTGTCATAGAATACATGCAAATACAAAAAAAAATAGGCTACCTCAAACATTTTTAATCAAACTATACTACAGATATGATAATATTTACATATAATTTCACATTCTAATTTCTATGAAGAGTGTTGAACCTATAATTACAGTAATAATTTTTCTCCCATAAAAAATATTTGTAAGCCACGTTTGGCGCGACAATAGTTTTTTCATTTAATTGTTTAATCGTACTAAATAAATTGCCACTTTATTTATTTTTGTTTAAATTAATGCCAATAAGATTTGATGGAAGGACCAACTTTGAATGTGGAATAACATCAGGGGAGTTGGGAGTCTTCTATAGCTCACTAAATGGTTCGGCAGAATATTCTATCGGCCTGTCCAAGGTCTATGCCACTGTTTGGAGACCCGAAGAGATATCAACTATTAAATACAAGTCATATATTGATTTAATTATAAGACCTAGGATAGGACATGCACAGGAATATCACAAATTAACTGAATATAATATCGTCGCCATATTAGAGAAGATAATTGATTTTAACTCATTATCTAGATCTGTAATTTCAATAGCACTACAGATTGTTTCTGAAGATGGACCTATACTTTCTGTATGTTTCAATGCTGCAGTTATGGCTCTTCTTGACCTTGGCATACCAATGAAATGCTTTCCATTTGCTACATCCATTGCTGAAACACGGGCCTTTTATGGATACCAAGAAAGCAACCCTCAATTTGTAATAGACCCGACAAATATTGAATACGAAAAATGCATGAATTGTTCAACCTTTGTTGTAGACACAACAAGGAATGAAATAATCTCCTGTATAATCAATAAGGGAGCAGGCGTATCACATAACAAGCCTATTGATGGCTTCAATCCCAGTACCATCTCGGTAGCGGCATCCAAAAAAATGTATACCTATATTAAACAGGTAATAATGGAAAGTATAAAAGAAAAATTAATTAAACAATACAACAACAGTTTGTTTTAGCTCAGAGAATCTTAATATTTATTTCTAGTTTCGCATTATTAGACTCATACTTCACTCCTAGCTAAGTTATCTAAATTTTACTCGAATATGTATTCAGAGTGCACAAGATTGTAAGATTGGATCTCTTCAGGCTTGAACCATAGGGCAATTTCTCTCTTTGCGGACTCGACAGAGTCAGATCCATGGATTAAGTTCCTCCCTGCCTGTTGGCAAAAATCGGATCTGATGGTACCTGGGGCAGCCTCGCCTGGTCTTGTGGATCCCATAATCTTACGAGCTTGTGCAATTACATCTACACCCTCAAAAACCATGCATAAAACTGGGCCAGACATTTTTTTAATTAGACCTGGCAAGAATGGCTTTCCTTTGTGCTCGGCATAGTGCTCCTCCAAAATTTCTGGGGTAGCAGTTACGAGTTTCAACGCTGCAATGCGATATCCACGCTTTTCAAAACGCGAGATTATCTCACCTACAACCTGTCTTTGGATGCCATCAGGCTTAATCATTAAATATGTTTGCTCTACTTGCATCTTTTTGACTTCTGGTGTTATTGAAACACTGGGGAAACTGAAACTCTGTTTATAGATACTTATTTTGAAAAACTTATGAAAACCACTAGGCTTCTTACTTTTCAACTCTTATATTGACAAAAAATAATGGAGGGGTTGGTGGGTGGGTAATTTTGATATCAAATTATTATTTAATATATTGCAACTGAATTGTTTTTATTAGCTTGGTTATTTTTTTAATGTTACATTATTAATTATACTGATATTATTTTTAGTGACCCCTCAGGAGACAAATAAAGCAGTATTAAAAGTTATTTGGCGCCATTTCGCTTCATTTTAATATAAATTAATTTGAGTGTTTTAATATGAAATTTACCAAAACCTGACCATCGTTATCTTCTCAGCTACAAGTTAACCTTGTATTTATATTGTCTATTGTCAGAAAAATACCAACAAATTATCCTTCCGCAAATATAGCAATTACTTCCTTAATAAGACTCCGACAGTAACTAACCTTTATTCCGCCAGATTAATGTATTTTTATTCAATACTTGACTCTAGAAATTGACTAATTCATTTATATTAGATTTTTGTCGTATGTGTGAACAACTAATTCATGTAAAAACAATATTTTTGTCATCAATTGTTTTCTACGAGTTGATAATTCTTGAGTAACCGTGAATGAGGGGTACATTTTCCGATTACTTAATTAGGGAAAAGGAGAATAATCAGAGAGATGTGGGAGTTTTAGATGAGGCCGACCCGGACAAGCTAGTTAAAATTGATTTAGCCAATAGGAAGAAGGACGAAGAGTGTATTAAGTTGCTGAAGGACGGTTGGGGTCGAGAATATGAAAAAATACTATCATGGTGTTTAACAGGTTTTAGCGTAATAATATATGGCTTTGGCTCAAAGAAAAATTTTCTGGATAGATTTATAGATGAAAAAATTAAGGGAAGATATATAACATTGATAATAAGGGGATATTTTAAACAAGTCAAGTTTAAAAATTGTTTAATTGAGTTACTTAAAAACATTGATAAATTCTATCAAGAACAAAATAATTCTATAGATCAGGAACCTTTTACTTCATCTGACATTGACGAATTAAGCATAGAAACAATCATTCAGAGAATAAATCTACTTCATGACAGACTTTTCAATATTTACGACAATATATTTATCGTAATTCATAACATAGACAATATATCGCTCCGTTCTTATCTTCCGGCAATTACAAAGCTAGTCCAAATACCGTTTATAACATTAGTTGCCTCCGTAGACAACATAAGATGGCCTGTTCTTTGGAATACTTCAATGCGTCATAAAATGAATGTTCTATACATGAATATCTCAACTATTGAAGAATATAAAACAGAGATAGATCATCTTTACGGCGATAAACTCCCTGGTTGGTTGGGAGCAGATGTGGACAAAGCGGACCAAAAATACACACTAGATCAATTTAATTCTGTTCTAAATTGCCTGACGCCTAGTCATGTTCAACTGGCAAAAGCAATTGCTGAAATACAATATAAGAACGAATGTGTTCCAGAGGAACAATTGTACAGGAAATTAAGATCATCTATGATCGTTACTACCAAAAGTGCACTTTCTCAACTTTTAGTTGAACTACTCTCTCACGAAATACTAACCAAACAGTATTCAAGCGATAAAAACGAAACGAAAACTACAGTGTATATGTTGAAACTAGAACGGGAAGAAATAAAAGAATTTCTCGGTCAGTTTGAATAAACCAGGATATCCTGCTTCAAATTAGTCTGAATATTAGTACATAATTCAATAATGAGTATTAATTGTCATCTGGAACTCGGCTATTCTTCACATGAGTCAAATTTACATTCAAAAGTCTAAATTGAAATCATTTTGTTTATTCAACTGAAAAAAATGACAAAGGCGATTTACCCTTAAGTGCCAAAAGGAATAATTATCTTTGATTACGCGTCTCGTCTGCCGCCTAAAGTAACACAATAGAACTTTGATTGTTTTGGGAAAAAAAGGAATTAATGTTGAAATATAATCTGGTTTTTTCTGTTAAATAAAGGTAATGAATTGTTTTTTAACATAAGTCATGTTACATGATATAATTTACCTAAATAAGTTATTGTTTGGGAAGTATCGACTACAGTACTCCAGAAAACGTCATTTTGATGATAGTTATGTATTTTGAGTTGTTGGTATTTCCTTTTCACTTATGACAAGTATTATAAGAACTATGAACAACTTAATTGGTTTAAATAATGGAATTGAAAGAAACAAATCAGATCAAAAGTTGAATGGCAACTCCGACGAAATTGGAAGAGAAATAGCCGAACAAGAGCCCAATAGTTTCTTAACTGACAACAAAGAATATGATTCTTCTGATGTAAATAACGATTCAGAACTTTGTGTTAAAATAGATCATTGTTCTAGAACTGATGAGAGAGAACTTAACGCATCTAGGAGCTTTATTGGCAGTAAAGGCGAAATAGAATTATATAGATGTGATTTAGTATATACTTCTTCGAGAAAAAAAGTCCCAATAACACCTGTAGAAAGTTGTGAACTGCAACCTATTGTTATTATAAGAGATAAAACTGGAAAATTATGGGATGATGATGACGAAAATCCCGATAATCCTGTTTTAAATGGAACTGCAAGCATTCACTACCGTTGGTCAAGAGGACCTTCGAGAGCTGTTTGCACTTTTCATCCAAGTCAAGTTGCATCAATCCAATGTTCTACAACTTTGAGATGTTTTTGTGGAGTTAATTGTTATAAGAAGGGTTTTACGCAATTAAGACGCTTTTACGAGGTTAGAGGTATGAACCCAATTTCACCTCACCCCAATAGTCATACATATGGAGTTCCCTGTAGACCATTCCAATTTAATGACCCAGATAACTCATTAAGGGACAGGGACGATGCTCACATCTCCCTTTTATTGAAAACTGGATTGGTTCACAAATCAGATGAGGATGAAGAATGGTCTATTGTCGGTGATCAGAGAAATTATCTACCAGTTGCAGATGATGTAGGTCATCAACTTAGGCTAGAAGTTTTCTTAACACCAAAATCTAAGTCAGAGCAGTCTCTGGATATCAAAGAAGCCATGGAAAAAGTTAAGAATTCTGTGGATATTTATTCATGTATTACTACTGCTTGCTGCGTTCCAAATCTTCCACAGGCACCGCCTAGATGTATTTTAACTGTCCCTACAACTCAGGTAGGTGGTTCGGGAATGCACCATGGTGGATTTATTAACTCAACTAGATTTAAAGTTTTTTCTTGGAATGTTTTGGCTGAGATATATGCAAGTCAAGAGGTTTTTCCTCACTGTGATGCATATATGTTGTCTTGGTCATATAGAAAAACAAGAATTATTGTTGAGATTTTAAGTCATCAACCTGACATTGTTTGTCTTCAAGAGGTGCAAACTGAACACTTTGATGACTTCTTTAAACCAGTTTTGCAGCAATATGGATATGAAGGTGTTTATAAACAAAAAACAACTGAAATATTTACATCCGGGAGTGGAAGAAGAAAAGACGGTAAATTTACAATGGATGGATGTGCCACTTTCTACAAAACCAATAAATTTATTGCTAAAGAAAACTACTCATTAGAATTTTCTGCACTTATTAAGGAGGCTACACATAGAACTCTACCCGCAGAGGTTAAAAATAACCCAGCCGCAATAAAAAGGCTTCTTAAAGACAATGTTGCTGTTGTTATTCTTTTGGAATATCACCAAAATGGAAGCAACATAGCCGTAAATGACCAATCTCATCCTATAAACATGCAAATGAGTAGTGGTGACAGTATTCACAATCAAACAATTAAAATACCAAGTCATTCAAATATTATGGTTCAAAATTCAAATTCAAAAGTATCATCTAATCCACTGCAAGTTATAATCGCAAACACACACATTGTAGCGAATCCTGAAGCTAATGATGTCAAAATATGGCAAGCACAAACCTTGGTTTCTGTTTTAGAGGAGTACTTGCGTGATTGTTATAGGAGGCAACCTGTATTACCTGGACTAATCATTTGTGGAGACTTTAACAGCACTCCTGATAGTGCTCTATATCGACTTCTGGCCACTGGAACATGTGAAAAGTCTCATAAGGACTTGGCAATGGATAGATATGGATTATTGTCTGATCTCCCACTTGGACATTCTATGAGGCTACGAAGTGCATATTCCATGGCCAAGGCGATTGTAGAAGGTCACAATCCCAATTTGATTAATACTTCAACCGAGTCACTAGAGCCTGTTTTTACCAACTACACACCCAATTATTTGGGTTGTCTTGACTACGTGTTTTATACTGATGAAAGATTAAGACTCGGTGGTGTACTTGAGCTCCTTGATGAAGAAGCCTTGATTCGTGAAGCTGCTGCGTTGCAACTACCTGACTGGTCTCTACCAAACCCACAGAGACCCTCTGACCATTTACCACTACTAACTGAGTTTGAGTGGATTACTTAATTCTAATTTATGTTCTAAGGGCTTAATACCGTGTAAATCCTCAAATACGATAGTAATTAATCTTTTCTCTTTGTTTCGTTGCCAAATTCATGTTATTTTTAACACATGGCGCCAATCCGTAACCATGTGGTTTAAATTTTTTTGTTGACATTTTATTGAAAGTAAGACTAAATTGCATGCAAATTGAATATTTATTTTATCAATCTGAGAAAAGCTGGGAGAAACGATTTGTTGTTGCAAACTTAGATTTACTTTAATTGTCCATTTGTTTTAGTTTATCTTTTTACGAAGTAAAGTTTTTACAATGGTGAGTGAAATATTAAACTTCTTCCAGAATTATCATTTTTTTTTGTAAATTGATTTTATCACTTTTAAAGCAAGAAAGTTGTAAAATTAAATTCTATTTTACTGAAAGAAAGATTAGAAGATATACCTGAAAAGAATTTATCAAACGAATAAATCGTTAATTCCCATGAATTATTTAATTATTAAAAGATTTACTAGTCAAGAATTACAAAATACAGGGAAATAAACAACAAAATGACTAGAATAAGAAAATACTATACCGAGAAACAACAACCCAATAGAAAAATAAAATCAAAAGAAAACGAAAATCGTTCTAATATAACAAAAAAATTGGAAATTTTGTTTCTCATATCGAGTTTAGTAATATGTTTAGTAATTTCCCTAATAAGTTTCGTAACACAGGGAAAAAATCAAATTAGAATGGATTGTAAGAACCCGGACCATATTATAATAATGACACACGGATGGGCAGGAACCCCTGCAAATATGGATGTACTAGGTGAAAGAATAATTCAAAAAAATAACTTAGAAGCTGAAAGTGGAGATAAATTTGAATTGAATATAACAAAAAATAGTCTTGAGCCATTATCTGGTAAAAACTGTTTATTAATTTACAAAATCCATTCTAACTGGGGTTATTTTAGAAGTATATTTATAACTTCAGATGGAATTGAAAAAGGTGCAAAAAGAATGTCAGTAGAGATAAAAGAAGTAATTAAAAAAAATCCAACTCTGAAGAAAATATCTTTTATTGGTCACAGCTTAGGTGGTCTGTATAACAGAGCAGTATTGCCATTATTGGCAGATGTAAATATAGCGAATAACAAAAATATCGATTCTGAAGGAGAGAACCTTGGATTAATTTCGGGTCTTATCCCAATGAATTTCATTTCAATTGGAACCCCACATAAAGGCGTGCTAAGAGACAAATGCACATTGTTCGGACTTGAAGTAGTGAGATTTGTATTTCCACTAAAGTGGATTTCGATATTACCAACAATTTCACAATTACTTTTAATGGATAAAAGTGCTTTACTAGTGGGCAAAATGATGAATAGTATGGAAATGATTTATCCACTATCGTGGTTTAGGCATCGTCATGCAATTGGTTCAATTAAAGGTGATATGTTAGTTCCACCTACATCTGCTTCATTACTTCCCTATTGTATAAAAAATAGCGATCCAAAGAAGCATTTATATTACAAACCTAGTGGCAAGAACAAATGCGACATAATTAACAAATTTAAGCACTTACATTCATACCTAAATAGCGATTATTATAAGAATAATTCCAGGAATACGGGAATAATAATAAATAATAAATCAAAAATGAGCACTAAAAGTGGCGATTTAATTAATTGGATAACTATTATTGATTCAGGTAGAATAAATAACAAAGTGACAAATTATTCCGACGGCGATGAATATCATTGTCAAAATGTTGGAATAGGTGCAGAAAAAACCCCAAAAAACAAAAGAACAAAAGGAATCAAAGAATCATCAGCAAACAAATTAAATTGTTTACATAATGAGGCGTATAAACAAATTAGTGGAAATCTAGATAGATTAGTTTGGATGAAAACGTCGGTATTATTTAAAAATAGAATACATAGACTATTTTCACACCAATTAATGATGTATTGTTTTGAGAATTGGGGTTATTTTCTACTTGGAAATAACTTTCAACTACTTGATCATATAATAGAAAATATGTATTTGTAATTTCAATCCAAAAAAAGAAGAAATTATAATGCAGATCAGCTAGACAATAATTATTAAAATCAAAAGAAATATAAAGATTGTTAATAAATAAAATAAAAGCTTTAATTCTTTCCATGCTTTAGAATAAAAAAGAAAAAAAATTATCATTGTAAATAATGGATGAATAACTTACTTGATATTCCAACAGTTTTATTCATTTTACTAAAAACGTAATTTACCATGCTCCCTGAATTCAAAGGGAAAAAATCACGAATTAATAAATATTTTACAAAAACAAACTTACTCTCGTTTTCAACACTTGATGAAATATCCTCAATTATTCTATTTTGTTCATTTATCTCCTTAGAAATAACTAACGCAACTTTTTGCAATTTATTTGTGTGTTCACTTATAAAACTAAAATTCTCATTAAATTCACTTATATTTGAATTTTCATTGGCAATATAATCACTACTATTGTTGCTAGCCAACAAGTAGTTTTTATTCATTTCCCTTCTTCTTTGGAACTCATTCTCTTTTCTCCTTAGACTTATTTCGCTTAGCTTGTCCTTACAATCTGATATTTTATCAAATAACCTCCTCAAATTGCATTCTCTATTTTCCAATTCTTCTCTACTTATTTCAATGAATAACTCCGGATTCTTTCTTATATTTTTCAGTATATTTCCTAAAAGTGAATGCATTTCTAAATATTTTTCTATTTCATTTCCTATTTTAATTTGTAATTGGTTACTTCCAGCCATTTCAATGCTTCCATTTTCAAACATCCGCGTTAAACTTTCGATTCCATTTTCAACTTCACTAGTTAATTTATCACATGTTCCTCATTTCTAAGAAAGAGCTCCCACCCACACAAATATAGGTAACCCTGTCCTATCTTTAACATTACCTGTATGCTTTGTAATAAGGATCATTTGTGTACACTTCCATGATTCAATGATAATTTAAAGTATTGTGGAGAATCTCAAGGAAATGTACTAATAACCTGCTGTTTCTCGGTAGAAAGGAAAAAAATATAAAAACAATATTCGCAGATTCATAATATGCTACTAAATATTAATTAGTTCGTAAAGTAACAATCGGAGAAAAAAATTAAACTAAAAATTGTTTCACACTGGAAAAACCCCCCCTGATATTTGATGCTAAATTGTATTGGTTTTAATTTTTAGCTGTTACCCGCTAAAATGAAAAATAGTGTTAATATTCAAAAAAATCAATAATTTATTACTCATCTCACGGAAGAAACACTTCCTCCGCTCACACACCAAAAAAAGGAACAATTGTCTTCCAAATAGTCACATTTACTGAGCCATTTCTCCATATAACCTCAGAAATTGTGGCAACTTTCATACAAAATCCGTCCATGGAAGACGTTCATCTTCATTTAAACAAACATTCTTCTGGTAAAATACACCAATAATGTCGGAAATAAACTAAAATAAAAAATTTGGGAAAACCCACAATTGTATTGTCTCTAAATAATATGATTTCTTTTCTTTTGTATTCATAGACATGCAATTCAAACCGGTAAACTCAATAACTTTTGCCTCGAATTCCTTTCTTTTTTGATTGAATCGAGTTAATAGGAGAGGAATGAACGCAAAGTAAAGAAAAGAAAGGTGAAGTTTCTTAGCTTCAAATTCGCTCTCCTATGTCCTAGATCATCAAAAAATGTAAAAATGTAAATGAGAGTAAACATTAATAATTCAAAATATAGTAATTAATCCATTTTTATAGAATAATTCTTACTAATTTTCTCAACAAGATGTTAGTTGTAACCACCATTAGATTGAGAAATAGCAATTCCCTTTCCACCAGTTTCTCTATTTGAACACTCAACATTACTGTTTTGTTTCTTGTTATCTTCATAATTGTTATCCCTTATTTTAAAATTTTTAATAACACTCAATACATTATCAATTTTACTTCCAGAAAACGCATTTTTGTTGATAAAGTCCATTTCACCTTTTAGCATGTCAATTCTAAATTGGATCCTGATATTCGGAACGTTGGTTCTAGTTATGTCGTTGACTTCACGTGGTCGAAACTTTGTGAGAATGTTGTAAAGTGAATCGTTTAGATTGTTGTGATTTCTAACACCTAACCAATTCGCTTTTGTTTTGGGTGAAAAACCAGATTGTAATACAGAATTCCTTGCAATTTCACACAAGTCTATTTTATTTAATTTCCATATATGAGATGCAACTGAATATTCCTCAAGGAGCGACTCATCGGTTAAATGCAGTATCAGTGGATCATCAGTAGACAGTGAAACATTCAAACCAACACTAAAGAACTTTGGAAATGGATTTTTCATTAACTCTAAAAACAATGCATTATTTGAAACAGGTGACACCGCAATTCCAATCTGTTTAAGATAATACAAGTACTGTAGAACAGGAGTTTTCTTTAGTAGAATTCCATGATTTATCGAATCAGCTAACAAATACATTGTAGCCAAATGCGATATTTTTCCTGCCTCTCCACAATGAGGTCTAAATTTTAATGGTTTTAAACCTCTAGAATACATAAGTTGGTTTATCACACGGATATTACTATACATGTAGAATCCCCAATATGAATACGGTGGATTGTCACCCACTTTCCAGTCTTCTGGATAAATAAAATCTAAACTTTCAGACGAAAACTTTCTTTGTCGGCTTTCATCATCAACAGAATCCCAAGCAACAATGTTAGAAAGCAATATGTATATCAATGGATATTCACTCGGATTCTCAAGAGCCTCAATAAGTGGGGAAAAAATATTATCTAACATTTCACCAAATGAAGTTACATGTTTTTCCCTATATAGAACGTTATAGATTCTTGGTACTTGAATGACCCATCTAACTTGTTCACAATATAAGTTATTATAATACAGCCATTCAGATAAACTTTTCCATTCGTTTTTATCCTTACCATAAACACTAATACGCCACTCAACATATTGGTAATGTGTCGCTCTTAAATCTTGTATTACTTCTTTAGTAATATCAGCCAAATATCTACCTTTTATTGCATTGTTATATTTCAAAAATATTTCTCGCATAACGTTTGATCCAAATAAATTATATTTTTCGTTAAATCGATCGTATCTTTGGAAACACGTTCTAATAACATCCATATTAAAGTGTACTGTTGATTTGTTTTGGTCAGTACAACCTAAAATACTCTTGAAAACTTGACCTAGTGTACTACCAACATTATCTTGATTATATAAAACAATTGAGTCTTTATCAGTCATATAACACTTCCTAATATACTTGAGTAAATGTTTCTGGCTCATACATGCAGAATGGTGTACATGTGTATCTACTTTATATACATTATAAAAACCTGTCTCAATATTGTTTCTGGTTAACTCATTTTCAAACTTTCCATTAAACAGAGTATAAAGTTGATAGCTTTGAAGCAAGAATTTAAGACGATAATACGCAAAACTTTTTACAATTGGAGTATGGGCCATAGTCAATATTCTCCTCAAGCACCTAGTAAATTCGTAAATTGACTTACTTTCAGTTTCATAAAGTGGGAATAATTTATTCACGTTGGAATTTGCATCATTTGTATGTTCATAAGAATCTTTTGACTCTTTCTCAACTATCTTCTTAAATGTTATTGGATTATATGCTAAATTATGGTTTGAATACCATTTAATTTTATATATGCCGTTTATCATTTCATACTTTATGTTTATTTTACCGGGGAGGTTTTTCTTAATATCCTCTATATCTTCAACGGAATTACCTTCATGCAAATATCCATAATTGTAAATCATTGTATGATCCTCCTCAAAAGAAGGCAAGTCATAAACCCATTCATCTCTAATTTTAAGAACTTCGTCTATCATTCCAATTGCAAGATTCATCTCGTGATCATACAATTTGGAAAAAACCAACTCAGAGCTTGGAATAAATCTAACGTAGTCTAAATCCTCTAACATATTTCCTACTCTTTCATCCACTTCGAATAAATTTTCTGTTGAGCCATCTCTTTTTAAATATGAGTAAATACTTTCAGGTCCAGTAGCCTCTCTATTTATTTTATAATAATCATGATACAGTTTCTCGTTGTTACCCAATGATAATGAATCATCATCTCTATTCATTGTGTCGTCATCTTCCATTCCCATTTCATCGCCAAAGCAACCCTCACTAAAATAAGGGTCATCATCCTCACCTCCATCTTTGTACTTAATATAACCATCTAATGAGAATTGGGAGAAACTCAGTACATTATTCAAATCCTCCTGCTTGCTATCAAAGTGTTCATACGATAGTTTTTCGTCATTGTTAGATAACTCTTGTGAGCTAGAAGTGGTGGAGTGCTCTATTGCCATTTTAACAGAACTCCCTGACTCAATTACTCGAAAACTCTGGTAAAATCATACATAACAGTAAATCAAATTTAGGATGACCCTTTTCCCAAGCGTACATTACAATATATATATGTATCTTACTGTTTTCTCGACATTGATTTTATTAATTTTATTTTAAATCGTCTTTACATTTCGGCGCCGAATTGAAGTGGAGAGGTCTGTTTGACATTATGTCTACTCAAAGTTAAAATTTTGTATTTTTAATAGAAATATTATTTGTTCTGTTACTCTCTTTCCCCCACCCCAAGTGAATCTTGGGCTTAGTTATTGCCTTCACACTTCATTATTTTGTTCCGTTTTTCTTTGTGGTTCAATAATTGGCACAAGTAGAAATGTAGTTGTTTGTGACTTGGAGTTCCATTAGCGTCTTTTTTGTAGTCTAAGGTTCAATTAATGTAAATGAGTCAATGTAGCCGTATGGGGACTCTATCCTAACCAACTGGTCGTGCAAGACTGGTAAACCATCTAACTCGAAAATGTTAGAATATGGATCGCTTATTGAAACAAGCGGTTCTGTTATTTTGTACCCTTCAAATGTACTTAAATGGTCAGTACCAAGTGCATTAGTTGAATCAAGAACACCCCCACAATTGTTGCTAATATTCATATCCTCATCTATTATTACCGTTTGTCCATCAATAGAATCATTCAAAATTCTGTTGTTTAAACATTGATTATTTATACTTTCATCAATATTCATCAAACTATAAACTGAATCTTTATTCAGAAATACCTGATCGTGGTACATCTTGAATGGCTTGTATTCAAATAAATCATTATTTTCACACTGCTTATCACCAAAATCACAATCTACTGGACTAACTGAGCTGTTTATTGAATTTAACTCATCGTTAATTAAATAGTCTGAATTGAGATTATTTATGTAAATATCCACATTCATGAGTTTTGTATTAAGAATGTTCCCAAGTCTCCCTGATTCGCTACAATTAACATTATTCATAATGCCATCTGCCGGGATTTGATTCGTACTTAAATTATCGTCTTCATCATTTAATTGGCCTTGAAAAGTATCTTCATGATCATTTCTGTTATATATTCTGTTTTTGTCTTCCTGGATAGTTATATTTTGATTTGAGTAAGTTGTAGAGTGAGTTAAGTATGTTGAGACTGCTTCTCTATAGGCACTTGTTACTGTCTCCGGAGATACTTTTGGATCTATGTTTTTAACCCAATGATTTAATGGTTTTAACGAGGTGTCGATATTGTTATTTTCTTCACTATCATTGATCAATTTAGATCCAATAACCCCTTTTGAATTATCCCTAGAACTAGTTTCGGAGCCACTGTATTTGCAGTTTTCAGTTTGCGATTGAAAAATACAAGCATGCTTTAATGCTTTTTTAACACCTCCATAAATAGTTGGGTTGAAGGATTTTGTATTCATCTGATTTAGTGTACCCAAACGTTTATAGGATACTATAAATACCCTTCTGCTTGGAACCCATATTATTCTTTTTGGTAATGGCTTCAACCTATTTGCTTGTTCATTAAAGCTATAAACACTATCTACATCACTGTCCATATCAGATTTAGCAGAGATATCATTCTTATTTAAAACATAGTTTATATTATTTGCAATAGAACCCAACTTTTGAAAATTTTTTTTATTATGACTTTCAGACTGTATATTTTTACCTGCTGGTAGTGTGATATTGCTATTTATATGAATATTTCCATTTATGGTATTGTCATTGCTATTAATGGGTGAGTAGTTACCTTCTTCATTTAAGTTTTTTTGTTTTTTTATCCATTTTATTGCAAGGTTAAAGGCTTCAAGTACCCCTCTTGTTTTTACTGAAAACCAAGCTCTTCTTTTATTGTATGTAATGCTAAATCCAAGTCTCTTCATACAAAATTTTATGAATGTTGAGTATGGAGGAGTCAATAAAATCTCTACCTGTTGGGAAATCATATTAATGTCCTCAGAGATTACACTTAAAATATGCTTGTTTTTATTATTTATAACGTCTATATTATTTATCTCATTACAATTTTCAATAATATCATGTATTTCGCTTGAACAAATATTTGAGTTTCCATTACCAACTTTATTAAAAAACTCCCGATTGTTTGACTCATAATAACAGTTGTTGTCACATTCTGAATACTTGTATTCTTCAATTTCAGTTCTTATTTTTTTTTTCTTGTAACTATTTACACTACTTCCTGATGAATCCCAATTCTTGACTGTTTTTGAAGTTATTGGTGTACCATTGTTTTCCTTGTATTTTGAGTTATAAATGTTTTTATACTTTATCGAACATATCGTAATATAACTTTTAAAAAGTTCAAACGGGTCATTTTCATAACTCAAGCTAACGCCAACAAACTCTTGTTCACGAGCAATATGGTCATTTACACTTGTTTCCAGTGAGGTGTTGTCATTAACTTCATATTTAATATGCCTTGAATTATTTGTTTGAGTTTGGTATCTCCAAGATAAAGTATCTAAATTCCAATATATTCCTTCTGGATATGGAAGCAGCATTTGCCTATGCTGTTCTATCATTAATGGAACTGGAATACGAATGTACTTGTATTCGTCAATGATTTTTTCACTCATCCATTTATCAAAAAAGCAATAAAATAAAATGGACTGTGAAACATAACACTTTTTTCCCAGTTCGTCATAAGTATTATTGTTATCATTTCTCAGTATTTGAAATTCACATATTAGCATTTCACTTGTACTCCTAGTTAAGTAATTCTTTACCAGAAGAATTTCTATTGGAACATTTTTAACCTGATCATTTTCATTTATTTCATTTATTGTATCTATTGAAATACCCTTTTTTGATCTAAAATTTATTTTATGAGCAGACTTTAGAGTATAAACCTCCTTTTCACAGCTTGTACTTTTCAAGTGGTCAAAGTAATTTATTTGGGATTCTGTAAGATTCAACATATTATCTTTCTCTCCAAGCATAAAAACAAGTGCATTCCTATATATCTTTGCAGAAAATTCAAATTCGCCATATCCATCTAAGGTTGAATCGCCCTGATTTCTATTACAAAGGCTACAATAGTATTCGTTAGTACAATTAAGTGAATAAGGAATTAATATTTTTCTCAAATCGTTGTTTTGATCGAGGTTGTGGCTAGCTGGACTCTCAAATCTGTCAAGTATACCCCCGATATTTTGAGTGGTTGTATTTGCTGTAGAAATCGGGGAAGTAGTTAGATCATAACTTTTTGGTGAATCTTTAAAATTCATAATATCAAATATCCCTTCTGCTTTGCTACTTCTCGTTCTTAATTTCATTAATTCGTCACCTATAGTTGGAAGCAATAAATCCATATTATTTTTTACAGATAAAACTAGTTCATCTCCAGGATAAATACATACATTTGGAATTGTGATAACACACAATCTTCCATCTATAACTTCCAATTGGCAGTTGCTTTCATCACTTTCTTTCCAAGTTTTTTGAATAAATCCAAGGATCCCAGTAATATTTCTTGTATCAATAACAATGCCATTGTAACGCCAGACCCAGTTTAATGAACTCCTTAATTCTGTGTAACAATATTCCTTGCTTCTAAATATTAGACTATCTAGGCTCAGAAGCTCTCCATGAATCTCTCCTATTATTATCCTTTCATTACTGTTTAAATTTAGCGTATTATTTCCAATATATCTTACACCAAATCTTAAATAATCAACATCACCTATTTTTCCATGTTCTTCATAAAGTCCCAAGTAAGGAATTCCCAAGTCATTCGGAGACCATATTATGTCCCTTCCTGTTAATTTTTTTATTTCCTCTCCTGACCTTTGTTCTAATATCATATTTAGAATATAATTAGCTTCTTCAGAAGTTTTATTTGTATGTTTTCTTTCATATGAGTTGTTAAGAATTTAATTAGATAGTTTTTGTTAAACTTTTGCTTATATTCACCTTTAATTAATTCAAGGCATTAAATATAAATTACAACTACCCCCTCTTTTGGCACTTAATATTCATTACTCTTAATTTTGTTCCACTTACTCTATCTCCTTTTTTCCCAACCATTTAATTTCTTTAAGTGGCATTTATTTTATACTATCATACGGTATTAGTAATGTGTGGGTATTAAATTATATATTAACCTTCATCACGATACCTATTTATTACTCTATTATAATTTATTAACCCTCACCGACCATAAACGATAGTCATAATTTTCTATATATATTTTGCATGTATATTACACATGCATGTTATGCATGCAAATAAAAGGTATCGTTTTTATAAAATAAAATAAAAAAACTTGCACTAAATTAAGGAAAAAAAATGATTTTGGTAAATAATTTATGCAATTAAAATATTTTTTTTAATAATTTTATTTCGGCATTTAATGTGGTCAATATTTTTTATATATAAGATTAAATAGAATATATCAAAATAATATTCAAATAAAACAGAAAGCAAAAAACAAGGATATAGATATAAAAAGTAATAAATTAGACCAACTGTAATTGTCTTATGCATACTTAATCAAAAAAAGTATAAAATATAACTTCATAAACTTCTTAATGTAATAAAAGATATATGTATGCATTTGTGTATGTCATATTCATGATTCTAAAGTATTAATGAACCGAGATAATAGGGAATTAATGTTATGTGGGGTTTATGAATGTAATTATACAAGTAAAAGCGGAGAAATAAGACATATAACTCCAACTCAAGATTATTATAAAAAATTAAACATATGTGAAGGAACAACGAAAATACTACTTCCTTATTATGTAGATATTAATTTTGATGGAATAAGTCAGTTTGAGACGCAATCACACATTGTACTTAGGTTCAATAATATATCAGACAGTGTTCTAACAAAATTAAAGAGGATGTATATAATTCATGAAGGAATTCCTGTGCAACTACACAACTTAAATTGTTTTTTAATAGGTAAGAACAGTAAAATAAATGATAACGTAAGACTGAGTTTATTGGGTTCTTCTATGATTAAAGACAAAGTTCAGTACTTTAAATCTATAAGAGTAGTCATCAAAATTGATAATCCAACCCATAATTTTTGTGACAATGTGGCTGAAAACAATACTCAAACAATAAGGATAATGGTCGATTATGTTATTGATTTGGATAATCTAATATCAATTTTTAATTCCACAAGGAACGAAAACTCCTCAATAGAAAACTATTCTAATGAAGGTTTAGATGAAAAGGATTCCGAGGTTGATAGTCAGGATTATTCGTTTGTTCCGATATTGATGCCAACTATGGGTCACAGGTAGAAATGAACTAATTGTGGGAAAAAATAATAGCTTGAATTTATAAGGCAACAGAAAAATGAAAGGAATTATATACAGGTAGAAATATTAAAAAAGAAAGTATTGCTTCAAGACAATTTAAATAATAAGTATATATATATATAGTTTTAGCTTACACTTAACAAATACTAGGTAATATAGTAAGTTTGTATGAACTATTCTTGCAATAAAAATACTTTTGCAGAATTTACAGGGGTATTCATAAGATTCATATTTGTTGATATTCTTTCAAAATTGATTCCTTTGGAAAAAGTTGTATTGTTATCGCAGTGTTCATTATCCAGTAAATCTTCTGTCTCAAATTCGTTTTCCTCGTCAGTTACTGTTGAGCTGGTACTATTTCTCTGATTTAAGTTAACACTTCCCCCAATTATTCTAATATTTGTTTTATAATATTTTTTGTAGTCGTCCTCTGAAATGTATTCACAATTATTACTCAGGTCGGTTTTGTAAATAACAAACCATCTATTGTACAATAAAACTATTTTAAATATTATATCTATTTCCTGTAATTTAAGAACTAAAATCGATGAAATTGACATAATAAGACTAAATATATTATTGCTTAGCCATAAAGGAACATCATGTCTCATAGAAGTACTTAATAGTGTTTGGAATCCTTGAATTGTAACCAATCCAACAATACCATAGGTTTCAGCATTGTTGATTTTATATCTATTGTAAATCCCAATCATTGAAATTGCCGAAAAAATTATTGCAAGTAGTTCTTTATTATTAATATTAAATATTGAACCAAACATGGTTTTTATAGCAAGATATAAATTAAACTTCCCGTTAAAGTCCAATTCTCCAAGTGTTTGGTGTATTAGTGTCCTTAGTAACAAACAAGATGGGAGTGCGATTAATATTTGACCTAACGTCATAAATATATGTATATGAACGTTACAAATTCTTCTTTCAGTATCTTTAAAAACATAATTATGATTATTATTTAATTGAAATTCATTAATTATTTTTCTACATATTAAATGAAACAATATGTCGTGTAAACAGGGTAAAATTAAGGCAATAAGCATCCCCAAATGAATAATGCCAATTTTATTACCATTATAAAAATTCAAAATAAGCTTGTCTGGAGTCGCAATTAACAGCGAGGAAAATATTAAGAATACCACCAACAATTGACGCATTGTTATTTTATTATCGGTAATATTTCTGGTAACAAAATTATGATTGTCTATTTCATTGTTTATTAATTTACCGATTTCTGATTTATCTGCATCAAATATGTCATTAAAGTCAATTTTTTTGGGTGTTTTTGCTTTTTGTTCCATATTAAATTTAAATGTCAAAATTAAAAAAAGTAAAACACTTATTACAGGAGTAAATAGTTGAAAGGAAGATATGGTTTCAATACTAATAAACATTTCTGTAATCGGTTGTGAAACAGTAATTACACCTGATATTAACATCCACAAAAGCAGTAATTTTTTATTTTTTGCTGATACATTGACTACTTTTTCAGGGTTATTATATATCATATCATTTTCTCTTAAGTCATTTTTAACTCTTTTTTTTAATATATATAATTCAAATAATTGGAAAAATAACACAAATATACAAAATATAGATCTTATAATGATAAAATCAACCATATTTTTTTGAATATTATTCATTATATCTTTGTGTAACAGTGTTAATACAACTCCACTAATAAATATAATTTGGTTTTCAAATATTGGTATTAATATTTTTTTTGGATGAGGAGGAATCTCACAAAAAAGATTGTTTCTCCTATCATAAAAAGAATATCTTTTTAAAGGAATCTCCTTAGTTAATTTAGAATCATTTTTTCTTTCTTCAATACCAGCTCTTCTATTATTCACAGAAAACACTTTTCTTGACTCTAGCTGAATTTTTTCCAATACAATAGGTTTTCTGGAGTTTTCCATTTTGTAACTCTGAATGTAGAACTGATAAATAAAATATGGAGAAAAATAAACACTAATAGATAGGTTGATAAAATGTTATGTTATGAGGAATATAATATGGGATATCCTTATTAAAAATTACTTCAATTTTAACTTTTCACACATTGTTGGTTCATTGCTTTAGCAACATGAAAATAAATACAAATGCACACTTTATAGTAAATGGACATAAATGTATATTATTATCATTTAATCATATTTCTTGTGCAATTAGTCGTATATTAGTCATACTAAAACAAACTGATTAGTTATTTTTACTCATTTTTTTTGAATGTAATATCAATACCAACAGAAATGTGGTCTGAAGAATACACTGGATTAGGCAGTGTATTTATAGGATTTAGAACATCTTCTTGTATATAACCCAAATATTTATTGACGTATATCTTATATTTGTTCATTATATTGTTTTGTTCTACAAGGTAAATATAATCGAGTTGCCCTGAAAAACTGTTTACTTTATTAGTAAAAGGATAATATAAATTTTCATCGAAACTAATGGAGTCGTCGTTTTTAGTTCTTTTTTTGTTATCACTTGCTAATATAATGATGTTGTTATATTTACTACCAATGTTAATATTAAATAAGTCAACACATTTATTTGAAATTTGGATATCAAACCCAAAATCACCATTATCAGATAGTTTTTCAATTGCGTTATTTTCAAAACAAGAAAGAATGTCCTCACTAATATGAACTTGAGAATGAAACCAATCTATTGATTTACGGGATAACTCACCATTAATAAGCAACATTCTGGCATCTGAAAAAGGTAGGGTATTAAAGTCGCCCATAATAAATGGGATGATGTCTATACCCGAATATTTATTTTTAGTATTGTTAATAAAATCACAAATTAAATCCATAAATAATTTGACCTGTATTATTCTAATATGACCACCGTATTGGTGATAGTACAAATGAGTGTTACCGATTATATAGATAATATCTGATTTATTATGTTTTAAAACAGTTATTTGGTAAACTGTGGAAATATTGTTCAAGGATTTTTCAATAAAATTAGGCCATTTGATATTAATCTCGCTCATTAAACTAGAGTAATTGCTCTTAAATAAGTCTCTAAATAGAGTGGCTTTTGTTTCTAAAAGTTCGAATTCACTTTCTCTATAAAAGGTAGAAACACCCTCGTATTCATTATGAAATACTCCTTTATAACCCTTATTTTCTAACAATATTTTAATAAAAGAGTTGTATAATGACGACTGAACTTCCTGCATACATATAACATCAAATTCCAAATCAATTAGTTCTTTCGCTAAAATGCTTCTTCTGTAGTTTGGTTGCAGAGCATAAATGGGACAATTAGGATACATTTCAGTCAAGGCTTTCTCAGTCTGAGCAAATAATTCTGACAGAATATTAAATGTTACTATCCTTAGCCTATTAGTATCATTTTCAGCCCCATAATTTTCGTTTTTTCTTTTAAAATCTTCAATTCTGGAATCACGCCATGATCTTTTCAAGGGAGCGTTTATTTTGTTAAATCTATATACTGTATCGAATATAGGAGATTCAAAATATTTATCTATTATCCTTAAAATTAAGGAGTAATTATCAATATGTTCAATTATATTTCTAATTTTATCATTGTCATTTATATTTTCTAAATTCATTTCACATACCAAGTTATTGTCTATTTCAATTATATTTTCCGGAAGAGTTTGGAGTAGCTCAAACTTCATCCTACTTTGAGAAGTATGACCTTGCAAATACCATTTATAACTGAATTCACCTTCATCTCCTCTGTGAAATGATAGTGAAGGAACCACTGGGAACCCTAGCCTAATTTCATTTCTTAGAGTTACACTCTCAACTAAATTCGCATTTTTAACTATTTTAAATGAAAACTTTTTCTCAATTTTGTTGTTTAAATTCAAATCTAGGTTAACAAAACAATCTTGTTCTAACTTTAATAGTTCTTCCAATGAAATTTCGCCAACTGACTCATTGTTTTTATTTATTGTTAACAAAACTCCTAACTTAACATTTTTATCAAATCGACTTTTTATATAGTTTTCAAGTTGTTTTTTTAAATTCAAGGAGACTCTCTTATTGAATGAGCCTGTCATTTCGTCGGAGTTTCTATTCATTGTTAGTATTATTCTCTCATTTGCGTGATCTTCCTTTTTATTATAGTAACTTTGAATAAAATCCTTGAATTCATCTTCCAACGTTATAATGAATTTCATTACAACCCGTCCATCTATTCCAGATTCGGTAAGTATAACAAATCCATCTTTTATTTTTAATTCGTCTTTATTTTTCATTTTTTACTTTATTTATTAGAAACTTTTTTCTTTAAAATGCGAATTTATAAACGTTCAAATCATTTCCGCCATTTAATTTAATGAAAGAATAATTTTTTTGATTAAAGCCTTAAAAATAAAAAAATTAAAAGCTCGGAGGCTTCCACTTTTGTAACTAAAAAATATTAGTAAAAAATAATAATGTTAATCAGCACTCATCTTTTAACGGAGTCACAGGACCACTTTACATTAGTTTTAGGATAATATCAACCAATATGCCACAAATCTTTTACTTAAATATAGAAGCTTAATCTAATTGATCTAATCTTTAAATAATCAATTACTTGTTTTTGTGATCAATCACTTAAAAAATATCACTGAAACATGAGTATTATATATTGTCACAAAATGTTAACATGCAGATAACAAAGAATACAAGTAATGTTATTCTATTTGGTAATATAATAAAAGGCTTAATAAGATAACAATGGACATGCACCAAGTAAAAATAAATCTTCAAGATATAATCTGTTCGACATTAATTATATTACGCTACAATAAAACGAGTTTCTCATCCACCCTTTTTTCATTTTATTTTACTAGTTAATTTCCCGATTTAAACATTATGCCAGTTTGGCGGCAAAACACAAGAGTAAAAGGTGACATTAATCGAAAGGTTATGATAAAACAAAAAAAGGATAGCAAAGGCAGTCTATGTAAAAAGACGTAATTAAGGTCAACATGGGTGAAAATTTGGTTTATTTTCCGGATAATAATAATGATGAAGACGAAATTGCGAACAAAGATGAGTCGATATACTGTAGAAAGTTTTCTGAAATAAAGGAGTTAGATAGAAAATTAGTAGCCCAACTAGAGGATTTAGGATATGTAAATATGACGAGAGTACAAGATATAGTTATTCCTAAAATATTGAATGGTGGCGATATTTTATTGAGAGCACCAACTGGAACAGGTAAGACAATATGTTTCCTAGTTCCTGCTATACAATACAGTTTACTAAATAGAAGTGCACATAGACAAATAAAGAGAAGCGATGGTACGATCATACTAATTTTGACTCCAACAAGAGAATTGTGTATTCAAACAATGGAAACTGCGAGTAAAATAATGAAGAAGATGTCTTGGTGTGTAGTTGGAAGTATATCCGGAGGTGAAAAAAGAAAGAGTGAGAAGGCACGTTTGAGAAAAGGAATAACAATATTGGGTGGAACTCCTGGAAGAATTCTGGATCACATTGACTCAACAAGCAGTTTCAATATTTCAAATTTATGCTCTTTGATAGTAGATGAAGCAGACCGACTTTTAGAAGAAGGTTTCTTGTCGTCATATAAAAAAATATATCAATTTATATTGAATTCAAGAAATAATACTATTGAAAGTTTAATTTCTGATGATTCAGATGAAAAAATGAGTATGCATATAAATATTAGAATGAAAAAAGAAAGTGTAAACACAAAAGTGATATTGGTTTCTGCAACATTATCAAAGCCTGTTGAAGATTTAGCCAAATATTCACTTAAGAATAATCCAGAGTGGCTTATTATGGACCAATATAAGGAAATAGACTACAAGTTTGATGGCGAAAGTGACACTAAACTTGAGACTGATTTAAACGAAAATAAACATAAAAGAAAAGGACTATTTTCAGTACCAGTAAGCTTAAGGCAAGAGTGCGTAATTATACATGATAAATTTAAGATACCAGCACTCATATCTTTGTTACTATCAAGAACTGAAGTGGGGAAGAGAACAGTAGTATTTGTTTCCAGTACACAGGTGGTTGAATTTTATTTTTCACTTTTACAAAGTATGAGATGGCCATTAATAAAGTTAATCAGGGGAGGGGTGAGCGTGAAAAACTCAATTAAGGATTTGGAGAACTACAAACAAATTACAAACAATAAAGATTTGAAGATTGATAAGAAAAATTTAAATTCAACTAATCTTAAGAACAAAAAACTAAAATATAAAGGTAATAAAAATAGCCAAAATAGAGAATCAGACTCAGATTCAGAATTTAGAGATGACATAATAATTTCTGATTCAGAGTATGTTAGTGAGAATAAGAAAAGGAGCAAAAGATCTGATAATAATAATTTCCAAACAAATAAGAGTAACAAGTGGGTTAGTGGCAATACTCATTTAGTTCAGTTATTTGATAGCCTTTTTGGCGAATATATTTTTAAGAATACAATATTTGATGAAGAAAACGAGGAAAGTGATTATTATAGCGATGGAAAAGTTAAATTTAAGAATAAAAACGCATTGGTTATTAATAGCAGTGGGTCGATAAATCAACCTCCAATATTTATGCTTCATGGTCATATGAATAAAGATGATAGAATAGGGCAGCTAAATTCATTTGAAAATAACAAAAGAGGAGGGGTATTAATTACGTCAGATGTAGCTAGTAGGGGGCTTAATTTTCCAAAGATTGACACTGTTATTCAATTAGATCCTCCTCAATCAATTGAAGAATATATTCATAGAGTTGGCAGAACTGCTAGAATGGGGGATAAGGGCACTGGAATTATTTTTCTAAGACCCTCAGAAGAGGCATATTTAGACATTCTTAGTTCATATAATATAGCTAGTAAGGAAAAAATGATCATATTAAGCGAATCAACTATTTTTGAAGGCTTGATGTTAAATAATTGTAATACAGGTAAAATTGATGATATATCAGGTTTTTACTATTCTGTTATCAATAAAGTAATCACTTTAAATCCGAGTGACACGAACAGTGATTTATTAAATAAAGCTAGAAGGGCATATATTGCATATATTCGTTCTTATTTAAGTTATGATAAAGAATTCTCTAAAATATTCTCAATTAAAAAATTACATTTGGGACATGTTGCTTCATCCTTTGGTATAAATGAGCAGCCAAGCAAAATTATTGGTCATATTAAATATCTAGATGGTGTAATTTCATTTAAAGAAAGAATGAACATTGAGAATAAAAGTGCTGCAAACAAGAGCGTAAATAAAGAATTCAAGGCGACTAATAACAAACAAAGTGACAATAGAGTCAAAAGCAAGAAAAGAAATATATCGAAAACCAATTCAGGTTTAAATAAAACGAGTGAAGCAGAAAAACCAAAATACGGAGAAAAAAGGCAAAGGGTTAGTAAAGAGTTTGAATTCAAAACAGATCCTAATAAGACTGGATTGATAGATAAGGCATTAATGCTTATGAAAAACAAGAGTGAAATTTACCGTGAATAATAGTAGCTAAATAGGAATAAGTAAAAATATTATTAATTCTTAATTCATAACTTTTTTTTCTTTTGTAACAGTGTTATAAAGTTAATACGCTACTCCATATACTACTACTACACAATGCAAGTTTTTATTATCCCAACGATGTGTTACACTACCGTCATTTGCTTGATCCCAATAACATGTTGTGAATAAGTGAAAACCTGCGGGACTTCTCTGTAATACAATTACACTTACAATATATTTAAATTTCTCGCTTAATTTACGTAAATTCTCCAGGCATTGGCTTGTTATTGAATCTACCCACGTTGTTACCTCAGATGCATTGTATTCTGTTGATTGATCCAATACAGAATTTATTGATGTAATAATACAATCTTGAACACCGTCCTTTATTGATGAAAAGGACGATATTGAAGATAGTTGAGTGTTCGATCCTCTTTGATCTAAATCTTGCTCTTCCGTCGTAGCTTCCATTGATAAATCTGCTGCTTTTGTAACTGTGTTTGATGACTCACCACCTGCTTGTGATGAACTTGACATTATCTACAATCAATTTAACCCCAATTCAATATTTAAATCAAACCAACTCTCTTAATACGAAGGATAACCAGTAATGTAACAATTGTATGTAAAATATATTGTATATATATTTAGATGTGTTTCAAGAAAACGTAACTCGAAGTGTTTGTGTCTGTATTTATATTTCTTCAAAAAAAACCTCACCTAATCTTTATAACTTCAAAATTATTTTTTGTTAATGATAATTTTACTTTTTTGATTAATTTAAAAAGACCCACATTAACTGTGCGAGGATAATGTGGCGCCTATTGTCCCGCCTTTGTGTTTACTAATATAAATATTTCATTTATACACTAATTACAAGTTAATTATTAATAAATATATTGTTAGATGGTATTGTAGATGAAGAAGACGATGTGGTAAGAGTGTTTGTATTAGTACTGGTTGTTTCAATTGTTTTGTTAGAATTTATTATATCATTCTGATAAATAACGCTTTTCTCACAGTTTAACCCCATTGCACTACTTCTTAAGGCTATGTTATCTAATCTCCTACTTATTTCTTTATACTTAATGTTGCTACTGTCAAGATTTTCAGATCGATCAGGTTTTTCAATGTTTTCTGAAATAGAGGACTCATTTAGATGATCATCGCTGAATAAGTCATCATTCTTTGTGCAGTTTAGATCGCATAATTTACTTAGTTGACCATTTGATGACTGATCTCTTATGTGCTTAATTTCCCTTTTGTGCACGGAGACGAATTCATCAACGATCATTTTTTTCTCGTCTTGATGAAATAATTCCTTCCTTTGCAGTTCAAGCTCAAGGTCGTTTATAATATTTTTGTAATATTCTTTTAACTCATTTATTTTATCCTCGTATTTAATTTGCATATTCAATATTTCCCTATTTTTATTACTTTCCATATCAATGAGTATGTGTTCGAACTTTATTTTAAAGGCTTGTATAGAGTTATTCTTCTCTTTTTCGTTATCAGCTATCATCTGATTGTATTTTTGTTGAACTAGTCTTAGTTCTAATGAATGGTCTGATTTCAATGTATCCATTTTTCTTTTTGTTTCTTGTAATAAATCATTCAGTTGTTTATCATGAATCTCTGTTATTTTCCTCTTTTCTTCAATAAAATATTCGTTCATTTTGTCTATGTCCTCTTTGTGACTTGAAAGTATTAATTTAATTTCCATATCGTGATTTTTTTGTTTCTCCATTAGCCTTTCAATATATTCATTCCTTGTGCGATCATATAAGCCATTATATTCTTGTGTTATTTTCAATATACCTTCCCTATAGTTTTGTGCATCTTGATACCTTCCAGTGCGAAGCATGCTAACTTCATTTGTTGAATCTATTTTTTCTAAAGTAATAAATATATCTTTACCCATATTTGATTTTATATCATCATTATTTTCCTCAGTACATGTTTGCACATTTACTTTACTAACAGAACCATAATTGTATATTTGTATTGGTGTTTGACAATTAATAGTCTTTTTTATTTCGTTTTTTATATTAATCCTATTCTTTTCAACATTTTTCAGTAAATGTGAGAGTTTTATATTATCTTTTTTCAAAATAATATTATTATTGTGCAGTTTTTTATTATTCTTCCTTTCTTTGACATATAGTTCACTCAAATTAAAATAATAATATATTAGGGATCTAATTATTTTAAGGCTCTCGTTGTTTAATTTAGGGTAATATTCATCTTGAACGATCACTTCATTTCTACTATAAGTATTTACTATTTCATTTGTAACTCTGTTATATTCTAGAAACCATTTTTTGTAATGGTCAGTTGAAAAACTGTTTTTATTTATTTCAACACTCAAACTACTTTCATGTATTCTGTCAATCATTGATATTATTTCCCCTATCAAAGATGTTTCTGCATTTTCATGACCTTTTGAATCGATATTTATCGTTTCGGTTAGTATTTCTAGGTCTAAAAGTGAAATAAAATTATTTTTTTTTGAATTACATGACTTATTTCTAGACTCGGAAGAACTTAGTTTTGCATAATCCATTTCTTTTGCGAATTCTAATTCTATTTTTTTTAATTCACTTAATTCATTTTTATTTATTTTTTTCCTTAAAAGTGATCTTTCATCGATAGTTCTATTTCTATTCTTTGTTTGTTTATTACTTGGAGTAAATTTGGGGGTTGAGCTGCAACTTTTTAATGAACCTGAATAATTGCCATCATATATCGACACATCACTCATTTCACTCTTACTTTTTGTTTCAGTATTCGCAGAATTAATACTAGTATTCTCAATGTAGCTAGTGCATTCCTGGAAATTATTCATTATTGAAAGCATTAACTATTCAATAAAAATCTTATCCTAAATATTTTTTAATCATTTGATTGCTTGTTTTAATAGTTAACTCTTTTTAGATCTTCTAAGTCATGAAAACCATCTAATTTAAAGAAGATAAAGTTGATATTTATGCCTTATTATTATTATAACCTTGATCACAAACTATTATACCATAGATCTAACAAAAAAACTTCACTTTTTTACTATTTTTTCTCAATATCTACTCCCTTTCAACCATTTTTTAAATATTTGTACATGCCACATTGATTTTTTAGTGCGCCAATATTGGATGTCAAGTCTCCAAAGGACATTTTATCACAGTTAACAAATTATTCTTTATATTCAAGGTGTCTAGTGACGTCGAATTTATACAATTAAAGATAGAAAATTCAGGAAACACCGCTGTGATTTTATTTTTAGTTATTTATTACAAAAATGGCTGTTATTCATCGTGCTCTTTCCATTTTATATTCTATTTTCTGCGTTAAATTGGTTATAAAGGAGCGACATGTCCTTCAAAGCCCTCGTGTGATGAATTTTACTCTTTCTTGTTTAGTTTCTATTGAAAGGTTTGTTTGACCTTTATTAATAAGTTTTCCTTGATAATGCATGCATGCAAGTAATGTGGATAATGACGTGTGCTTTTTTCTTTGTAAAATGACATTTTAGTTACTCATGAGATAAATTGCATGTTGATTTCAAATAAACAATAAAAAATATTTCAACTGCTATTATTTTAGTTTGTTCTACAGATTTTGATTCCAATGAAATTTCGTACGAAGGTCACAGATTAATTGTGGAGTAAAATAGAAAAATGATAGTAGAAGAAATTGAACCGATATTAATAAAACAACCAGATGGTACTTCTAAGATAGGTAAGATTAATTTTTTGTGAACCACACTTTTTCTCTTTAATTAAGTAAACGCAAAAAAAATATTAGGGGTACCACATGAACTGGATAAATTTATGTCATTTAAAATTGATAACAACCCATTTTCTGAGATGTGGAATATAAATTCAGTTACAATTGATCAACTAAAACTGATTTACTTTAAACATGAAGTATACTTCTATATATTCTTTACAATAAGTCTACTATTTGAAATGGCAGTAATGCCTTCATTAACAAATATAGTATATAGTATCGTTAAACAGAAAATGGTGAGTTAAAAGATAAAGTTGATTTATATTCGGTTTTAACTAAAAAAACTATCACCACTATTTTTGCCTTATTTCTCTCTAAAGATAAAGAAATATTCACTGTTGTTATTTGGAATTATCGTTAATACTCTATTTTCACTCGTACTTTTAATTATTATAATTTTTAATAGTATTAACAGAACTTCGAAGGTAAGGTTGGACTAAAAAATAACATATAATATATTTCTAATAATTTGATAAATAGAAATTAAAGAGTTATACAATCATTACATTAATATGGGTAATTTGGCAATTATTTACACCAACAATACAGGGGAGGTATTTTTTGATAGTTATATCAACTAGAACTATTTCTGCAATAATTGCTAGGTTTCTGTCAAAAGTAATGGATAAAATATCGTTTTCAAACTAAGTGATATTACTTAAATTATAAATTTAGTAATCTGATTATAATAGTCAACTACTAACAATATTATAAATGTTAAACACGGAGGAAGAAAAACCAGGAAGGGGGGAAGGTGAAAAAAATAATTAAAAAACTTGGTATAGTATTTGAACGGAATAAAAATAATAAAAAAGTAATAGCGAAATTGCAATATCGTTTTAACAGTTAGATGGAATTTGAGTTAACTGATGAGGAAATACTTGATGTTGACTTTTTAGTGAATGAATTTTTTATAACTAAAGGTAAAAACGAGAATAAATCTATATCAGAGTTATTAAAAGCATATAAAATAGGCTATAGTAACATATTAATATTAAAGTTTAATGACTATATAGACTATGAGAAAAGGTGTGATTGGCTAATTCACTATTGCGATAATATCCTAGCTAATACAAATTTATCAAATTCACAAAATAGCTTAGAAAAAATAGACGAGAATATTGAATGCGATGTATTAGATGACGAAAATAGCAAAGAAATATTACTAATAGTTGATAGAGAATTTGAAAAATATATTAGAAATGACGTAAGGTATTTATCTGATTTGAAGTACACTAATAATGTTATTATTAAATATTCGGATAAATTGTCTAGTTGTATAAATTCCAGTGGTAAAATATCATTGATTGAGATAATACTCAGAATACACGAATTATTCATTAATTTTAAAATAAAGTACATTATAATAAACGAATTTGAAAAATTGGTCGACTCGGGTGATTTTCAATCAAATGAGACTAAATCAATTGTAAACTCGCTGTTATTATCTCTAATAGTGAACATGAACAACATTAAAAGTGAACATGACTTAAAAATCATAATTATTGAATAATTTATCATAATAATGCGTTATTTTTGTTAGTGAGAGAATAATAGAATATTATTCTGTTTTAGCACCCTTTTTAACACACACTTCAAGCTTTGAATTAATTAGGGGTGTAGTTTTTTTCTTTTTTTTTTTTGATTAAAGACAACACACTAATTTTAAATTGATAAATATTAAAAAAAGAAGTAGAAAAAAGGGATGAATAAGTGCAAAAATCTACATAATCATATATTTTCTTATTTATTAAATAATTTAAATATACTGTTTCATAGGTAATAGGAGGAATATTAGTATAGCAATCACAATGGAGGACAGTAAAATTTTGAGTAAGAAAAAGAACTCAATGATTGAAATGTTCACATGTCAAATTTTAACCACAAGATTTAGAGCGTTTTTATCATACTTTCTTCCGATGGTGTATGGGATTTCTTTGTTTAGTATGGCTTGGTTAAAAGTCTCATCACCAATATTTGTAGCGATTTGTTTGGCATTTGGATCAATAGATGTCCTAACATCAATAGTTGGAATGATAGGTGTATTATGTCCATCTGGTTTAGCAATAAGATCAACAATACCACTATTAGCAATGGAAAACTTGGTGACTTTTTTGATTTCAATAGGTCTTTTGGTTGAAAGTGTATTATATAAGGAGTATTCAAAAGAATTTCTAATATTAGATTTCAGTGTTGGGTTAACTGTGTCATTTATACTCATGTTAAGTACTACATTAAGTGTTATGTTCATATGGAAGATAACTGATTATTTAAATGACTTGGAGGCAACAAATATATTTGAAGAGTTAGCGAATAGAAACTCAAGGTCTTCAAAGTTCATTTCAAACATTAATAGAGAAAGTAACATTATAACGGAGAATAAGCCACTTTTTAACAAAAATAATGGGAAAGAGGTAAATAAGACTAATATCGACGATAACAAAAGCAATGATTTGAAAATAGATATAAAGAATTAGGGTTATTTATATTTGAATACTCGTTTTAATTAATATATAAATTTTAATTATCATTCTACTTGTAATTATTGCACCACTCTTTTGACTTGTCCAAATAATTTTGTACTTCGTAACTTAATCTGTCCCATGGACAAACCGAATCAATCAGTTTATTTTCACAATATCTGCATATTTTGTGTTCACATGGATTTAAAACAATTACGTCGATAAATTCGAATGATTCACAACAAATTGGGCAGACGAACTTGTCATTAATGCAATCAGTGTCATACATGTTTTTACTAATTGATTCTATGATCTTATTAATAAGAAAACATCTCTGTTTTATCAAAGTTGTTTTGTGTTCATAATGGGATACTTTTGGGTTAATATTATTCAGGGATGTATTTTCTGACTCTATATCCGTAAAAATAAGATTTCTTATTGTTTCTTCGATGTGTTTCTTCTCACTAATTGATATTTCTTGCAGTTTGCCGAATCCAACCTCACCATTTGAGGAATTGGTTTTGATATTTTTTTTTTGTTCCGGGTCAACATTACAAGTACTAATTTTCGAAATCAGAGATATTTCATTGTTTTTTTTCAACCTTTTAGACTGATCTTCTTTTGAATCAGGAGCAGATTTCTTGTTAATTTCGTTTTGTATCGCTTTATATTTATTTGTTTTATCGAACCAATACTTTGCCTCAATACTCGAATTAAATGAAAATTGAATAAATGCAGTTTCATTTCTCAATTGAAAATCTGATTTAATAAAAATGAAATGACTTTCTTCAATAGATTTTAAGTGAATATCAATCATATAATCCAACGGAAACGAGTAAATAACTCTGTTATTTAAACTGAGTGAACAGCCATCGTTTACATTTGAGATGTAACAACTACTACTTGTATTACATTCTTTGTTGCCTTCATTATTTATTTCAGAAACGTTTTCATCTATTTCTCTTGAATTAGAGAAACAGTCCAATAAATTACCATCCCAATACAACACGTATGCTTCTCTGTTTTTTGTTTCAAATGCTAAATATAAATCACCTTTCCCAATAATATTATTTGAAAAACCTATTCCAATGTCACTAATAACCTCAAACTTACTGACTTTATCATTCATTTGATCTTGTATTTCAATTTTATATAAACCCAAATTATTCTCTATTTTTGACTTAAGTGTGACCTCATCTTCCAAAGATTTTGCAGTATCAGAGTTTTCCCTCCGGTTAGCTCCTAAAGATGATATATCAACCAAATCATCATAAAAACTTACTCCAAATGAATCACTGTTATCATCTAAAATATCATTCAAACCACCCACTTCGTCTATAACTAATACCTGGTTATCATTCAGACCTACACAGAATTCCTCGCTTGAATCATTTTCTCCCAAATACTCATCATCATTAATAGATTCCATGTTTATATTTCAATATATAAGAAACAATAGACATAATTTATATTGATTCCAAATATTACTAAATGCCGTTATTTTCTATTTGAACATACTCTTGTTTACAAAGTCCTCATTTAAGTGATTTCCTCGTACACAAAATACAACAAAACGCAAGAAACTAACAGGTGGCATATATTATCGTTCTGTTTTGTAAGTAAATAGCAATATATAAGGAACTTATATTCGAATATTTAGTCTCCCGTTATTTACATTTAAATGTTGTGCGGGCGCAGGGAAAATGCAATAATTGTTTGAGCACAGATTATTCTCTCCTGTTTGATTTCACAAGGTTTTGGTGGAATTTGGAGTAAACTTTAGGATATTTGATTTCAACCAAATGTTACTGAAGGTTAGCTATGTGATAATGTCACATTTCAAAAAAGTATATTTAATAAATATGTTTTTTAGGTTACATATTCATCTTATTGTGGGGCTATTAATCATAGCATGGCGCCATTATGAGCGGTACCTTTGTTGGTATTGAAAAATAAATTAGCGTAATAAATAGAAAAGGGGTAAATAGGATTCATGGCTTTTCCTTTTGTACGAATACACAATACTGATATTTCTAAATAGTAAGGATTTTGTAGTTTAATAAATTGTGTATTCTCTTGGATATTTTATGAAATCGCTGAAGTATTTTTTCTGTTAGGTGGAGGGTAGTTAAATAGTTACCCCTGAGAAATTGCAAAAGTACTGGAGATAGGAAAGAGGGATTATAATTACAAGTGAAGTGTAACATTATAATTATACGTTAAATATTATTTCTGTACGAATACAAAATAAAACATTGCTTTATAAAATGGAGGAAACTGAGAAAAACAAGACAAGTGCAGAGGGTGAGATAACAATCATACCTAGATCCATAATAGATGGCAGCAAATTAATATTGAGATTGAAAAAGGACGAGAAGTTAGGTTATGAGTCTCCAACTAGAATATTATTTTCAAACAAGCAATTAAAGCTGGAAAGATCAGTTTGGTGGCTGACAGACGTTATTATAAATGAAAACAACACATTAGTTGTTCTCGATTCTTGCTCACAAGGAATGAAATTTTTTCCAGTACCTATGAAAAAGTTCGGTACATTGTATTCAAGAGAAGGTGTTGGACATGTGATTACTGGAGACATCATTAGAAGCAGGATATGTAGCAAGAGTATACCTTACAGAAATTGTAATAAATTCGAGTATGCACCCAGAAACTCGGGTGGGACTTTGACTTCAAAATCAAATAGCTCATCTGAGGAATGCGACGAAGACATTGATATTGTCTATTTAAGAGGTGATGATAGTATATTAAGATATATTCTCCAGCCTAACGAACAATTGGAGCTTTCAGCTGGAACCGTTATTGCCTGGACTGCAGGTGTTTCATTCAATTTCAAATCTTTTTGTTGTATGAAATTCGTCACTTCAGTCGTCGGTGATCCCAATAACATTTCTACTGTGTGGATAGCAAATAATGGATCTAAGATGTTATATCAACACGGTTAGTCACAAATTGATAGAAATAGGGATGATTACAAAAGGCAAAGGCGATTAATATGATTACTATTTTTTCTAACTGTATAGGGGTTCTATAGGAAGTTGTTATTCTGTATTTGCGTATTCAAAACTATTGTTTTTCAAAGAAAAATGCCCTCCTATTTGATATATTATTAACTATTTAGTTCTCAAATTTTTTAATTGTTTCTAGTCTCGTAAGTTACCTCAAATGACGCACTTTAGCCTGAACAGAAGGGCGCCAACTCTTTCAGCAAATGCAAACAGAAGAAACGGTACATTTGTGAATGAAGTGAAAGAGGAAAAATGAGGAAGAAAGGGAAGAAGGTGAAATACAATGTGGGAACAATGAATATTAGGGATGTAGACAACAAAATAAGCGAATTTAAACAGACAATTTCACTTTCTGGTAGTACAAATACTGGGATAAAAGAAAGTAAAGTGACTTTGAATGGATTTGAGAGTGACAAATTAATTGAAAAAGAAGAGAAAACCAGTATTTATACTTATGATCACTGCAATTCTCATAACAAAGGTGATGAAAGTGGGGAAAATCATGATTATTTTCAGATTAAATCTGACTTAAATATGAAAGATAATTCCCAGGATAGTTTTGAAAATGAACTTGATTTTGAGGATTACTATGACAATAGTGAAGACTTGGGGGCCGATTATAATAAGATTAATGTCAAAGTAGAGAATAATATTCTTTCTTCTCTGGAGTTTATTTGGTCAGAAATTCGCAGCGAGAATGTTTTAGAAAGAAAGCAATCGTTTGAGTATTTAGAAATAGACAACAACCTAAATATCAAAAACAGGATACCTAAGAATGTTCTTGATCAGGTTTCAAAAGTACCTAGAAGGTTGGAATCATTAATATCTTTCTCAATGTTGCTTTGTTTGGACACTATACTGTATGACTTGACTTTTTTGCCAATAAATTCAGTAATTGCATTTGTTAAGATGATACTTTTATTGATAATTAGAATTAAGGACGTCACTCTTGATACAATAAACAAAATAAGATTTTACATTATGATCAATTTCGTAACTATCACAAATGATAAAGACAAAAAAAGTAGGAGTGTAAGTTATGAGAATAGTAATTTAAAGAGAATAAATACATGGGATTTTTTTTCAATAGGCAAAAATAGCGAGTTAAACAATATTGGTGTTAGGAAAGACAACAATGGAATAGGTGATGTAAACAATAATAACAATACAAGTGTGGAATATATATTTGAGGAGAAACACGAAAAAAGCAAAAGTATGCTTAATTTAACTGAAATAACAAGGGAATCTAGAGAAGGAATTATTAGTGGTAGTAAAAGCAGAGACGATGGTATACTAAGTAAGAACAACAATTTTCTACCTCAAATAAAAAACTATGTGAATTCATTTAGAATGAGCGATCAAAAATCATCATTTGAAGAATCTGAGTTAATATCCTCCTTGTACAATAAGAATCCAAACAATATAGACTCAAATGAAGATGTAAGTTTTGATCCAGATATAAGTAACTTGGAATTTGATAGTGGCGATTATCAAGTCTTAAAATTATCTGCCATTGAATTGACAGATATATCTAGATTCATGGTGCTGTTATTTTCAATTTTTATTTTTAGTATGTTTGACATTTCATTTTTTTATCACTATATTAGAGGACAAGGCTTATTGAAACTTTACGTTATATTTAATATGTTGGAAGTATTTGAAAAGCTATTTAGATCGTTTGGAAGGGATTTAATAGACACTTTTTTAAGATCAGTCACAAATTACTTTTGTTATATTAATTTTTTAAATATGAACTATATTTCTGACAATGTCGATGGAAGTGACAGTGAGGAAGTACCAACTTTTAAGTCAATTATCACTTTATATTTTGTTGTCATTTGTTATTTACTTATACACTGCATAATACATATGATAAGGGGACTCGCATTAAATATATCTCTTAATTCTTCAGAATATACGATGTTTTTAATAGTTATAACGAATAACTTTGCCGAGATAAAATCTACAGTTTTTAAAACATACCATCCTATATCATTGTTCACTGTTGCATGTTCTGATTCAATAGAAAGATTTCAGTTATTGTATGACGGTTGTATATTATTCTTAAGAATGTACTTTAACACCAGATTATACAATAATTCGATTTATGTTACTGTAATAACGTGGATAATATCAGTATTTATCGTAGAAGTTATTGTTGACTGGTTTAAACATTCATTTCTCGTTAAGTTTAACAAAATTGATTCAAAATGTTACGATAGTTATCTAGTAACTCTTATTGGCGACGTTCTTCTTTCAAGGGGTTCGAACATAGCATTGTACTTTCTTCTTAATAGTAATAATGAATCCGAAAAATGTAACATAAGTAACACTAATGTTAACATCAAAGGTATAATAAACAATAATGTAGAAATAAAAGAAAATACTAAGAGGAAAAAGACAAATTTGAGTGATTACAATAGTCAATGTTCAATCTCAAGGGGGAATACAATTGGACTTGAAGTAGATGTTTCTTCGGTTATAAATAGAGAGGAAAACAAGTTGAAAAAAAGAAAAAGTGAAAACATAAAGCAAAGTTCTGATGGAAACAATAAAATTATATTTATTTCAAGAGAACTTAGAAATATATATGCATTCCCATACATTGTCTCGAGGAGAATAGGTTTTGTATCACTACCCCTAACAATATTATTAATATGTGTATTGCTATTTTCAAGACTTCATTCAACTTTATGCATAAATCATTTAATTATTATTTGGTTTATTTTATTTATTATCAAGTATTTATCTTCAATTCTAATAGTATCTTTTTCTCAAAACAATATAGAAAAATTGAAAAGTTGGAATCCTGACTTCAATAAAATAAACGCTTTATGAATTAATTAGGTATTTTATGGCTTTATATCTTACATCATTATCATTAAGTGTTAGCTTATTTATTTTATTGTGATCTGTACCTAATATATAAAAATGACCTATAAATGGATTTGAATTTAAATATGGAACAATTACTTTGCTTAAATTAAATAAAAAAGGTATTTTTGAAGGTAGATATTCCGAGAATGAATATATTTGTGGTCTTTTCTCTTTCGGCATTGAATATATTATTCTTTGAAATCTTGAATTCAAGTTTTTTAGTTGATTTATATTAAAAGATGACGACAATTCTATTATATAAGGTGATAATCTTTTTTTAAATATATCTACTAATAGTGAATGTATATTTGTACCAAAATGCGGAGTTCCAAAAAATATTATTCCCTTTATCTTTTTTGTTAGTTCTGGGTGATTTGTTATCATTAGTTTAAGCAATATTCCTCCCATTGAATGGCATATTATTATGTTATCCTTCTTTGAAAATACATTCGCTTTCTTTAATCTGTTGTATATTTCTTCTGATATCTTGTTTAATGTTGCCTTATTACAATAATTACTGTTTAACTCAGAATTAGAACCATTATTGAATATATTGTGCGAATAGTCAACAGCAAAGAGTCTTATTCTTGAATTTGAGTCGTTTAATAATAGTATTTTAGGCCACAATAGATAATTACTGTTCTCCAAACAATTTAATATTTTTTTATTGTTTTCACTCACCTTCAACTCATCCAAAGCATCCAAATCTACTAGTTTTTTATTATATTTTGGGTTCAGATAATGTCTATGATTGTCGGTTATAACAGATACTTTTTTATTTGACGTATCCAAGTTCCAAGATTTGAATGCACTTCCCAAAAAACCATGTATAAATACTAAATTAAGTGGCTTTAGGTTGCTTTTTGCTATAACACTTTCACATTTACTAACTAACATATCGTTAACATAACCATTTATAAAATCAGGATCTTCTCTACTATTATCAACAGAAATAGTGTTCAGTGGTACCAATCCTTGTGGAATAAGTTTTATTTCTTCATTAGAATTTTTTTTAACGAAGTTTAAGTTGTGAATAAATCTTAAAATTTCAAAGTATACCTTTGAATTTGGAATATTTATTTTTTTAAAGTTATTGTTCTGCATTGATTTAATATTATCAAATGAGTTTTTCAAAATTTTAACTATATTATCAGCTAATTTAAGTGCATTATCTAGTTTCTCTACATTGGTAGTGATATTGTTGTCGAAATTAAATGATATGCAGTTATTTATTAGATTAATACCTTCACTAACTAATAACCAATCTATATCATTGCTTAAGTTATGTTCAAGAATTTTTTGTACAAAAGTATTCAAATCAAAATAATTTATTAAATTTGATAAAACATTATTATTTAGTGTATCATTGTTGTTATATTTCAAAAATAAACCGTTCATTTTCCTGAAAAAATTTAAGTTGTTCGTTTTACCTAATGCCTTACTACATTTTTTTAACAGATTGTAATTAAAATTGTTGTCTGTGCTATTAATTTTGTCCGATAACTTCAATTTTGTCATATCAATACCATTATTTTCAAATTCATTCACGTAATTTAATAAACTATTTAAGGTTGAGAAATAGCAATTCATTATGGAAGTACGATTTTTTTCACCGAAGTTGAGATTCGCGAGTTTAAGTAATAAATCTGACTCGAATCCATTTTCGTTTTCGTATCTAGCATTCAAACTCCACTTATCAAACACATTTTTTACAATAATATCCATGATAACATCAACAAATTTATTTATTGAAGTCTCATTATTAAAGTAGTGAAAAGGTAATGCTTTGTTCTTAATTATATTCCTAATTACTTGAATATTTTGTTTATTATTGTTATTACTGTTTATATATTGAAACAAAATTCTACATATCTCATTATAGTATTTATTGCAGCCATCCCTTGATATATATTGAATTATGAACTCATTACTCAATATATTATTTAAAATGCAACCCATTAATTCCGGGTTATAATGGATTTTTTGCAGTTTATTGACGAGCAATATTAATTTTGAAATAGATCCAGCATCCAAATCAGCTTTTGACAGTAACATTGCTATTATTTCAACGAATAATTTGTATTCATTATAATTACTCATATTATTATTATTTGAAATAACATCAACCAAATCATCTATTAATGATACAAAATCGCTACTACTCCCTTTATTAGAACCATAAATTAAACTATTAACGATAAACCCAATGTAAAATCTCAATTTTAACTTAACAACATTACTATGGTCCACATTGTATTGTTTAAAACTGTCAAAGTGTTTTTTTATATTAGTGACTCCATTTTTCAACATCAAATTGTTGTACATTTCACAGGACAAAATACATGTTTTGTAAATAATGTTTTTTAATTCAGTAATATTAAAATCTGAGTTATGATTAAATAGCCTTGATGTTACCTCACTCAATAGGTATTTCACGTAAATATTTTCTGTAAAGCTTGAATCAGACCATTTTAAACTGTTAGTTAAATTTAAAATACAATCCATATTTGGACAGTCTAATATCAGCAAATCAATTGCATCAAATATTTTTTCTTTAGACGTAGTTTTTCCAGCATTGCAATTACTATTAAATATTATTCCAAATAAGTTGCCGTATTTTCTGTTCAACTTAATATTTTCTATGATTAAATTTACATAATTCAATACAAAATTTTTAATGGTAGTTTTTTCGTTTAAAAGCAGTTCTAATAAGTCGTTATTTTCACTCTTGGGTTTTGAAAAATCACTATTAGCACCAATATTGTCACTTACTGTCCTCCAGAAATGTGACTTTATTCGTTTGCCAATTAGATGGTTGTGATTTTGGCAATTATTATCCCAAAATTTAGTTGAATTAGATAAATTACTAAACTGCCTTAAAAATAATTCGCCTTTCTTTCCATCTTTAATGTTTTTATCATTGAAAACGCCTTCTGGGTAATTCAAACAGTTAATACGAGTTCTCAGCGTTGAGTTATTCGTTTTGTTCTCGTTATGTGATAAAAACAACATTAACAGATTTCTGATCCATTGCTTTTCGAGTAAATAAGACCCAAATAAATACTTAGAGTTTTCGCCCATAAATCCCATTAAAAGATTTAAAATTAAAAAAAAGGGTGAATGTATATCTCTTTTCAAATATATTCATCTATCTTAAATGTGACAATAAGACAGCTATTACGAATGGTAGAAAAAGCAATGTGTTGCATTAAATGTTTATTCCCAATACATAGGAAAATCCTTATTATGGCTAATTCATGGGAAAATCACCAATACCAAAAAAAGTTTCTCCTAAATGAGAAAATTTTGTTCATTAAATTTATTTTTTTATTTATTTATTACATGTGGAAAAAAATGCATTAGGTAATTTAATGTATATAAAATAGGCCTGCATGTTTTTCTAAGACTAAAAAACCGGCAAAATAAAAAAAAAGCTAGTTTTAAGTTAAGACATTATATTTGCAATATTGAGTAATAACAACATTAGTATGTTTTTTTATCAGCTATGAGAAGTAAATAATGGTGAAATGAAGAACAAACAAAACGGCAATAATTTAGTTATAAGTGTTAAGGGAAAAGAATCAAATGGAGAAAGGGTGAAAAATACTACTACAGTAAAATTTCCATATAATTTAAAGGTAGTATTAAGTAAAGATGTTTCTAGATCAAATATTTTGGAAATACGTTTTTCAATAAATACACTAAACTTAATTGGAATTGCAAATGGTACACAATGTATAATTACATACAGGGACAAATCTGTATGTGTAGTGGCGAGATCACTTGACCCTGGGATAAATTTTGGTGACAATTTGGCTTTATTGGGAGATTTAGTTTGCGAAAATTTATCTTTGAGTGAAGAAGATTTAAGTGAGGAAATATCACTCATACCTTTAAGAAGCTTTATGAAAAACAAAGTAATTACAAGTCAAATATGTAAACATGCAATTTTGTATTTCCACGGAGTGTACGATTTGAATAGTTTAAATGATGGCATGAAAAATAGTATGGTAAGGATACCTCCAAACTACATTAAGGATAATAAAAGCATACAACAACTAATAATATCAAGATCGAGAGGACACTGTGTATTGCAAGGTAATATAATTTCTGTTCATGTTTCAAGTGTTATCTATTATCTTAGAGTGTTTGAATTTGATAGAAAGGAAGAATTTAATATAGACTTTAATAAGTTAGTAAGACTGGGAAATCAAACCAAAATAGAATTTTATATAGACGATTCTCTAACATATAATGAAAAGAAGAGAACAATAAATGTTAATGAAAAAGATAATTTGGAGCAAAGAGTAGAGGTCAACACTAAAGGGAGAAATTACGGTCTGGACAAAATAGGTGGTATGATTAATTTGAAGAAAGAAATAAACAAATGCATTATTAATCCAATTAAATATTCAAAAACATATTTATCTTTTGGAGTAAAACCAGTAAAGGGTGTCCTATTTTATGGTCCTCCCGGAACAGGTAAAACATTAATAGCACGTTGCATTGCAGAGGAGATAGAGTTAATTGAGATAGAGAAAGAGAAACAAGTTGTCGACTTTATCTTAGTTGATGGCAGTACACTATGCAGCTTATCAGATGAAAACGAAAATGATCATTTTTTTGTGTCAATAAATAGAATAAAAGAGAATATAAATAATAAGAAAAAAAATATATTCAGTATTCTATTTATCGATGAAATAGACATGATATGTGGTAGTAGGGAAAGTTTTAATGGAATTAGCAATAGAAACAAAAAGTATTTAACATCTTTGTTGTCACTCATAGATGGTTTTACTGAGAATAATAATCTTTTGTTGATTGCAACAACTAATAGGCCCAACGAAATAGATCCTGCATTGCGAAGAGCAGGTAGATTCGACCACGAAATTCCAGTAATGGTGCCAAATAGTGAAGAGAGATTTGATATATTGAAAATACTGTTAAATAACGTGCCAAATAAATTGAGTGATGAAGATTTGGAGTCGATAGTATACGAAACACAGGCGTTTGTTGGAGCCGACTTAAAAATGTTAATCAACGAATCAGTAAGTACCTTATTGGAAAAAAATAATATGAATAATGAGAGTGGAGAATTGTTTTTAACTTATAGCGACATATCACATAATTTAAAGAAAATCAAACCTTCAGCATTAAGAGAACTTTCAATTGAGATTCCAAAAACACGTTGGGACGACATAGGGGGTTATGATGACGTTAAGGAACAGCTTAAAGAATGCATAGAATGGCCGTTAGTTCACCACGAATTGTTTAGAGATTTAAAAATTAAACCACCAAATGGTGTGTTGTTATATGGCCCACCTGGATGCTCAAAAACACTAATGGCAAAGGCAATAGCTACTGAAAGTAAAATGAACTTTATAAGTGTAAAGGGCCCTGAGTTATTTTCAAAATGGGTAGGTGAGTCTGAAAAATCAATCCGTGATATATTTAAAAAGGCGAGACAAAATTCTCCATGTGTAATTTTTTTTGATGAAATTGATGCAATAGGAGTAAATAGGGAAAATAATTTAAATTCATCAGATGTCTCTACTAGGGTTTTGTCTCAAATGTTAAATGAAATGGATGGTATTTCTTTAAATAAACAAGTTATCGTTATTGGTGCTACCAACAGACCTGATTTACTTGACTCTGCTCTGCTTAGGCCGGGAAGACTAGATAGAATTATATATATTGGTTTACCTGATTCAAAGGCCAGAAAAAAAATACTGAATATATATCTAAAATCTGCACATTTCAACGGTGATAATAATATTGACTTTGGCTCGACTTCCATAAGTGATTTAGTTAAAAACCGTTCAAATTGCAATAATAGCGAACTGTTAGTTGATAAGCTGCAGGAAAATGTCAAAAATATGTCTATCTCAGATAATTATGATGAAATGATTGACTTGCTTGTTCAATTAACTAATGGTTATAGTGGTGCGGAGTTGGCCTTGCTATGCAGGGAGATAATGATGCAAATAATACGCAATATAGTTAAGAATAAAGATACTTCAGACGCAACTATAAAAAACAATAGTTTTAATAAATTTACTTGGAACGATATTAAGTATGCCTTAGAAAAAGTTAAACCACGAATTCCTGATTCCCTAATTAAGTTTTACGATGAATACAGAAATAAATGCAGTACTGTTAGGTAATTTTAACAGTAAACAACAAGCTTTTTATAAGTATAAATAGGTTATATATTTAAAATAATAGATAATTGTGAAGTTTGTTGAAAAAATAAGAGACAGTGCTATTTCTATTTAAGGAATTATAGCAAAACAAATTATTTTTCTATATTAATTACTAGTAATTAAATATTATCTTTTATAGCAATAAATAAATTTTTCTTTATTAGTTTCACTACCTAAATCAGAGGTATATTCACCGTTTATTTCAAGGCAATTATTATCAATATGATCATTGTAACCACCAATAATATTATCTTGCTTTGGTAAATTTGTTTTATTCATATCACTACGTGAATTAAATAAATTCGGATTTGACGCGTTAATATTGTAGTTTTCACCACAATCTTGAACTCCACTAACAGTACCGAAGTTGTTAATGTTTCTAGTGTTGCAAATATCACCGTAAAATATATTTTTATGAGTTTCCCTTGGCTCATTCTCATTTAAACAATAGTTTCTTTTTCCATATTCATTTATAATAAGGTCGCTTGAGGAAGAACGATTTGAGTTGGTATTACAATTAACAATATTGTAATTGTTTTGAATTTCAAAACAATTACCCTTTAAGTTTAAATTTTGTCCTTTATTTATTGCCTCATTTGTTGCTGCGTCACTTTTAATCACATTACTCATACATCTATGTTTCATTTGGGAATAATCTTGAATAACATTGTTTTCGTCCAAAATTATGTTTTCTTTGTTAATTCCTGAGTAAAAATATCCAGTACACATATAATTATTCATTAGTCTTGCATTTCTTAAATTTTTTATATTTTTCCATTTATCCAAGTAGTCCAATAGCACGAAAGTATAGTCTTCATAGCCGAAATAAGATAATGCATTTATAATATCTTCACCATTAACCACTTTTCTCTTGTTGTACGTGCATATTTCTCCTGCATACAGGGATATACAACAAATAAATTCACGGGACAATTTTTGCATTAGTACTTTTGATTCACGTGATATTTTGCCATTATCAGGTATGGAAAGCTTCATTATTCTTCCGATATTGTTTATCGGCAAATTATTATCAGAGCAATTTACTGAACTATTCTTATATATGACTCTTTTTTTGATGTTCGTTTTTTCATTGTTACTTATAGTCTTGTCAATAAAACTCATTGGCTTGCGAGTATTTGAGTTAAATGTGGCATTACTCATATTTAAAATTATACTGCTGTTCTGCTTTTAACCGAAATGCTATCCACTTTAGTAATTTTGATGTTTATATTTTTTTTGAAATACTAATAATTTTTAGGATCCTTAATTTACGAATGCTTAGCTCTAAACGCTAACTTTGACCGCTAAAATGCTACATTTTTTTAAAATTTTTTTGACTGTCATTTTTTAATTAAATAATATTTCCAATAAATTCATATCTATTCTATTAGAATCCAAAACTAAACATTTAGTTTCGTCCCAAGTTGTATTAGATTCAAATTAGTCTTTTTACTTCCGTCTCTGGACCCACAATTGCGCTACGCTTTAATTTTGTGTTGTTTAAAGTTGATTTTTTTTAATGGGTGAAACAAATTTACTTACACTAAAAAATGCTGATGAATCTTTTTTTCAATTCTTCACACTACGTTCTCAAGATAAGCTAAAAAATAGAGTACCGGTACCCGTGGGCTAAAAGAATTGCATGCATGCATGCACTTTCTGTCTTGCATAGGTTGAAAAATAGGAAAAAATGATTAGAAGATCTAATGACTAAATGACTTTAATCAGTTCCATTTCAAATTAACACAACATCTAGCGTCTAAATATTATTGTTTGATATATTTTTGTTCTCCTTTGAGCAATTATTGCTATATTTCAGAGAATTTTTTGAAGATATGTTGGTGTTTTTACTTGCTTCGTGAAGTTGATTGTTTGGTTTTTCGGATTTTATATCCTCAAATAAAGATAGTAAATGACTGTTTTCTGTGGATGAATTAGATGATGTGTAATTTTTGACGATTTTGTAGAAAAACTGCTTAACAAAATCAAATTCTTGTATGTGAAATTGGACCAAATTAATGTTGTCTATAATTTTGTTTATACATTTTGCTTTTGAGTTTATTTTAAGAGACTCAAGTGAATAAATGTAGAATTCTAGTGATTTGCAGTCATTTGTTTTAGACATTCTAGAAATAAATTTGGGAATTAACATGCAACAGACATTTTCTTTTCCAGAAACAAATTGGAGCAAGTATTGCATCTGTTGAATAATTGTTTGTATTTTTTCTCTATTATCATATAAGCTTGAGTAATCAATAGAAAGGTGGTTGATTAAGGAGGGAATTACATTTGTTGACAATTGGTTATTTAAATCTTTGAAAAATTCCTGGAAAAACGAGTTTGAAAGACTTGACATTTCTGTGTTAAACTCGGTTTTACTATATATACATCTGAGATAGCTTAACAACAATTCGTCTTTTGGCTTAATAAATCCAATGTTCAACAAGTAGTTTATAATGAGCATGATGTTATATTCAACTGTATTTTTATCGATATAGTAGTCATTATTTTGAATTTTGTCCTTGTTTATTAGTGAGTATTGTTTGCCCATCCAAGGATCCATTATATTAGGGTACCTTGTCAATAAGTCATTTGTAGAAAGTATAATATTGACTCTAATGTCATTTAATTGATTTTTGTCTATATAGCTAACAGATGTTGGGTCATACAAAAGTGTGAATATTAATTGAATATTCGGAATGTTATTAAGCAAATACGATAGTTTTGCATTAAAATTTAGATTATTGTCATTGATTAATTCCTTATTTATGTTTAATAGTTCAGTGGAAATCGAAATAAGTTTACACAATGATATGAGAGAACAATTTCTTGAATAATCCATTTGCCACTGAATAAAATGGTTGGCCTCATTATTATAATAAACATTGTCATTGTTCGTATCGATTAGTATAGTTGGATCCCTTGAAATTATATTGACTATTGGAACTATCATGTTAAATACGGTCCTATCTGATATTAAATTGTCTTCTAAAATCGACTGAACGTGCTCGAGATATTCTTCTTCCAAGTTAACATCACCACACTCTGAATTCTTTTTAGTTGAATTAACACTGTCTTTGTTTTTGATATATATAGAATATAACTGTTTCCACTTACTATATATATTTTCAATATAACAGCCATACTTAAATGTAATATGTGTAAGTGAAAGAATTATTTGGGATAGTTTAATAAGCGTAAGTTCATTTAAACATCCCAAGTAATTGTTATAATAATAACCACTAAGTTTTTTAATAAAAATGTCAATCATGAATACTTTTTTACAGACTTTATTGTTCAATACGAATTTGAGTTTAGATGGATTGCACAGTAACATAAAAACTGAATCTATTACTTTAAAAATTAAAGAGTGTTTGTGTATTCCATTTTTACCACCATTGTTAAAAGTTAATATGTTAAAGTAAATATTAATTAGTTTACTTTCATAATAATCACAGACTTCCATCAAGTTTATACATTTAATTGTAGATTCAATTATATTCAAGTTATTTTTTTTTATTGATTTTTCAATAACGTCGTAAAATAGTTCAAAACTGTTGTCACCAGGTCTAAATAAACTATTGTTATTTAAAACAATCACTTTTAATATTACTGTATAAAACTCGATAAGAGAAATGTATTTGTATTCTATATCGGGGTTTTCGAAGATGTTATCACTAATCTCGAGAATTTCATCAAAAGTGTATTTTCTCAGTAAATTAATGTCGAAATTACTTGTATATTTCTTTGAAATTAGACTGGAATTCGAAGTTTGATTTGTACTGGATAACAATTCCAGTATTCTCATTATATTTATTAAATCGTCTTCCTTTATATTTGGTAAAACCTTTGCTATATTTTTAACGCAACTTTTACTTATTGATATTCTTCCGTCGTCTATTTCCTGCTCATTGTTATTTTCGTTCTCTTGATCCTCCAAACAAATTAAGCTTGAATTCCCATCTGAAATTATTATATAAAATCCGTGGATAACTGAATTCAAAACACTCACGTTATTTACTCTCCATATACAATTAAAAACACTTGAGATGTGATTCAAACCCCTAACTATATTTAAAGAAACACATTCACATATAAAAAGTATACATGAAGATACATCTGATGACGTTTTTGAGTGTATTCCGTGGATACATACCTCTTCTATTATTGATTCAACTATTAGTGAAACCTCTCTTGCATCTGATAAAAGTACCTTCATTAATTCATATTCTATTTCTTTTTTATCGCCATTCTCTGTATTATCAGTTTCATTGCAAGCAAAGTTATTCAATATTTTCTCATTTACATCCAGTATATTATTGTTATTTATCTTCATCAACTTTTTTTCTACACTATCTATTAACGTACATAAGTAATCATAATTTAACGACAATTGGTAATAATTCTCAGTTGCCTTTCTAATCATAATTCTAAGCAAATTAAATGAAGAAGATCTAACATATGAAGACTCATCTAATGTTCTTGTTTTTATCTCTTTCAAAAGTGAAATAAAAAAAGTGTACGGAATTAAGTTACTTTCCATTAATTTGTGCAAACACTGGATTGTTTTTGTTCTACAGTTTTGATGGGAGTCATATATTCTCTCAATAAGTAAATCAATTGTCTCAATTATTTGTGGTCTATTGTTCAAACTATCAATATTTTTATTTATATTAATTAGTGAGTTTGTTACTGAGAGTATAAAATTAGACCTTAATTTGTATGAAACCATGACTTTTAGTATTCTTCTTATATATGAAACACCATTTAGTATCAATTTTGGGCACGATTTTGAAACACTATCAATAAAACAACTTAATGTTGATATAAATTTATTATCCTCCTCAAAATCGCTCACTACATCAAGTCTTTTCCAATATAACTCCAGTTTCTCGAATATGTATATTAAAAATATATCGCCACACTTTTCTTCTTTTATACCAAGCAATATCCTGCTTAAATAGTTACCAAAACTTTTACTTACTTGATTATTCTTATTACTTATATTCAAATTACAATTAGCGTTTGATATCATATCTATTGATGAATTTAATATACAATTTAATATTATTTCAAAAATATATTCTATCTTGCCTTCATATTCATCAGAATTTTTGGAATCCATACTATTATCTTCATTGTATGTGTTATTAATTATACAAACCAATAACTTTTCTGATGTGTTTTCCCAGTTATTGTTCATAAATTCATCTTCTACATCAGTCATATCTATTGTTTGTACAATATTCGCAACTCTAAGGGACAGTATTATCAACCATTCCTTTATTGTGTTGCTCATATTTCTAAAAGTGTGGATATTTGAAGACACAGTATCGACTAAATTTTTATATAGTTTATAACATAATTCATCAGTGTTGCAATTGTGTTTATTTTTAGTATCATTTTCAGTATCTACATTATCGTAGTAGTCACCCGTTTGATCATCACTATCGGATTCATCACTCTCTTCGTACAAATACTTACTTTTTTTTACTTTTGCCTTACTCCTTTTTGTTTTATTTGTAGGTTTTACCTTAAAATTGTTGCTTTTTTTTTCTTCAATCTTAATAGTAAGCAAGTCAAATTCCTGAAATAGTATATTGGTTACACAAAAAACTAAAATATTAAATAGTAATATTCTATTGTTGCTTGTACTATCCCTACTTTTATTATTCACATATTCAATCACATTCAACAAAAATACCAACATTCCCTTTTTATTACTACTATTTAACTTATTCCAAATATAGGAGATTATTATTGCATAATTTATACTTGACAAATTGTTAACTATTTCAATATCATTATTAAGATCAATATTATTCATTATCTCTATTATCTCATTGATTTTAAATGTATCTAAACATAAGTTGATCTCTTCTTTAGCCTCGTCTAGATTCAATAGTTCGTCACCATTCTCGCATGTCACTTCAACTTTCTCCAGATATCTCAATTTATTTGCGTCCTTTTTAGGCAAAAAGAAGTTGGCACTCCCTCTCTTCATATTTTAGTCCATAAAAACAATTGAGTATTTTAGTGAACTAGTTTATTTTGTAAAAACTATTAACAAATAATAAACTACTGCGTTAAATGTAGTGTGGTTGAGTTTTATGCCTCAGAATTATGTTAATACACATTTAGCTAATGTATAAATATTTATTTCAATTATGAGATAAATAATTGAAATTTTCAGGTATTACTCTCACTTTTTTGCATGCTCTTTATTTCACCTTTTAAACTTGTGCTCATCACAATATTTAAAATATGTGGCGCTAATATTCAAGCGGCAATTAAGGTAACTACTAACTGCCATTAATAACAAATAATAGAGAGATAAAAATTAAATACAAATTTCATGAGAAATTGTCATAGAAGACCGGATAATAATAATAAGTTTATAGGTTTAAACAAGACAATAAGGTCTGAAGGAAGAAAAAAGGATAGCTTTATTGACCTAGAGTACTAGAGTAACATATATTGATAAAGTATATCTATGCAATTACTTGTTAAGAAAAGAAATTAATTTAATTTATCTTTTTTTCACTATTTGTGAAGGGAGATAAACTGAAGGAGAAGCATATTATACAAATATTGGAATATTATTTTGTTTTGGAAGGAAGCTAAATTGTTACTGTAAAATTAGTAGTTAGTTTTGATTATAGAAAAGATGAATTCAACAAGTTTAGGTCATAGATTCAAGGTAGGTTTAAACAAATATAATTAAAAATTATTGAAAACTCGAAAAAAATTGAAAATTATTCTAACTTGATTTTTTATTTTTCTCTTAACTTATCAGGATATTACAATAATACCAAATAGTAAAGATCTAATAGATATAGTATTATCTAAAACCCAAAGAAAGACACCAACACAAGTACATCCTCAATTTCAAATAAGTAGAATTAGATCCTTTTACATGAGAAAAGTAAAGTTTTGTCAACAAGTAATACACGATAGACTTGGAATGATTCTTAGTCAGTTCCCGAGACTTGATGAAATACACCCATTTTATTCGGACTTATGTAATGTATTATATGATAGGGATCACTACAAATTGGCATTGGGACACATATCTGGTTCGAAAAATATAATAGATTCATTGGCCAAGGACTACGTCAGATTGTTAAAATATGCAGACAGCCCATATAAATGTAAAATGTTAAAGAGAGCAGCACTTGGTAGGATGTGTACGTGCTTAAAAAAACTTCAGGCACCATTAGAATATCTGGAAGAAGTTAGACAACATATTGGACGTTTGCCAAGCATAAATCCAACAACGAGAACGTTAATAGTGTGTGGATATCCAAACGTAGGGAAGAGTAGCTTTATTAATTGTATATCACACGCAAATGTTGAAGTTGAACCATATGCATTTACAACAAAATCGCTATATGTTGGACACTTTGATTACAATTATGTTAGATGGCAGGTTATAGATACCCCTGGAATCTTAGATCGTCCTTTAGATGAGAGGAATACAATTGAAATGACAGCTATTACGGCTCTGGCACATATTCATTCATGCATACTGTATTTTGTTGATATATCAGAAGAGTGTGGATACAGTATTGAAAAACAAACACATTTATTTCACTCGATAAAAACACTATTTAGAAATAAGCCAGTTTTTATTGTATTGAATAAAATAGATTCAAGATCAGTTGAGGACTTAAATCAAGAGGAGCAGAAAATGATACAAGATTTGAAAGTTAAAAATCCGGAAGATATGTGCAATGTGGATGTGGTTGATTATTTGAAGATGTCAACGATGCAGAAAATTGGTGTTGAGGATGCCAAAAATAGAGCATGTAATGAGTTGTTGAAGAGAAGAATCGAGAATAAGATGCAAAATAAGAGAGTAGATGCCATTTCTGGGAGACTTCATATCGCAGAAGTTCCATTGAGTAAAGATAGGCCCCCTTTTATTCCTGAATCTGTGATTAAGGAAAGGACTCAAAATATGGCGGACGGAATTTCGAAAGTAAAAACTAAACCAAAATCAGGACCAACTGAGAAAGAATTGGAGGAAGAAAGAGGAGGAGCAGGAGTTTATCAAATGGACTGGAACAGAAAGTATATTCTCAGGGACGACAATTGGAAATATGATCTGGTTCCTGAGATTATAGACGGTAAGAACATTATGGATTTTATAGATCCAGATATTGAAGATAAACTAAGACAGTTGGAGAAAGAAGAAGAAATACTACTCATGAATGACCCATCACAAGAATTTGACGAAAAATTATGGGAACAAACTCAAAGTGCACTTAAAAGCATACATCAAAAGATTAACTTGAAGAGAAGGGAAAACATGGATAATAAAGCAAGAAATACACCTATATTACCTAGAGGCAGAGCCAGGAATTCAGGGGAACTAAACAAATTAACTAGTAATCTAGATGAGCTAGGGTACGATGTATCGCGTTTCCATGAGAGAGGGAGAAGTTTAGTTAAGAAAGAAGAGGAAAAGAGGGACAGAGGAAGATCATTAACTAGAAAAATGGTCGAAGATTCATTAAATATAGCTGCAAATCTCAGTAAAAAGAGACCTAGGGAGGACATAGAACGAGATGTAGATATGTTAAATGATGAAGATACTCAACAAATAGTTAAGAAAAAACGTTTGGCAACTAGGGGTCAAAGTAATGCTCCCAATCGCATTGATGCATCCATAAGACCCGAGAAACAAGAAAAAGCAGAAAGATTACGCAGAAAGGCCCAGTCGCGTCTGAATAAGCTTGCAAAGAGAGGTGAAGCTGATCGTAGTGTTCCCACAAAAATGCCAATGCACTTGTACTCTGGTAAACGTGGTTTGGGAAAAACAGATAGAAGATAACAAAGCTTTAACTTTTAGTATTCTCCTATTTTAGCTCCTAGTCTAATGTTTATGAATTTAGGTTTTTTTCTTGCGTAAAATTCATTTTTTTGATATATACTCGTTATTGAATTTACCTTAAAATGCAATTTATATCTAGTATTTTGTGGCGCTTCGAACTGTCAGATATCGTACACCACTATCTACAATACGGATTATATATTATATTTATCAACAGTTTGGCTTATTTTAGCCAGTAGTGCAAGTCATCAGAATTTTTTTAAATTAAAAACTGTGTTTTACTAATTTATATGGATCTTTTGAAGATAAAATATAAAAAAGCCCGCCACCCCACAGTTACCCAATGTATAAACATGCTAAAATTTAAAAATTTGACAGGCATGAAAACTCATAAAAATAAGTATTTATAATAATATTAATAGCAAAATAAATAAATATATCTATTTGATTATTTTTGAATTGCATACTTGGGATCTAATATCTAAGGGAGGCAGAACAATTTGTTTCCATGAACCCACTCCACTTTTCCTCCTCGTGAAAAAGAGAAATAAAAACAAAAAATAATAAAGCATATCTTTAAATATTACTAGAGTAAAGCACAGACGAAAGAGAAAGTTCACATTCATTTCTTTTATGTGTAAAAAATAAATTTACAAAATTTTGAGAGCAAGTATAATACACACTGTATAATAAGTTATTTGTTTCATTTAAATAAAAACATTGTATAATGGAATTAGAAAATGTGTTTAAAAATGGAAGTAAGGTATGGATATATTCAAAATATAATAGTAAAACAGTAGAATTATCGAAAAGAATAGATGAAAATGGCGGAGTATTACACGATATATTTATTTGTGGAAAGGTAATTTCCTACGATTCAGAGAAAGATATCTATGAATGTGAATGCAATGATAATGGAAAATTAGTTTCTATTATAGTTAGTAAAGATGTGATTTACAAGGCAGATGAAGATTTTGGCTATAAAGATAATTCTCAACTTAGAAATTTGAATATAGGTAATGTTCTAAAGAATATTCAAGTCTGCTACGAGTCCTTGAATAAGGATAATAAAAAGGTTAGTAATATTGATGATTGTTCCTATCCAAGATATTCGACGTACAGTTTCGCAGGCGGAATATTGTTAGCAGTCAATCCGTATAAGGACTATGATATATACAACGAAAATGTAGCAAATGGGTTTATAGGTAAAAATATAATGAATATGGAACCGCATCCTTTTGCAATAGCTGAATGGTCTTATAGGAGAATGCTAAATGACGGTAGATCTCAGTCAATCATCATTTCTGGAGAAAGCGGTGCAGGAAAGACTGAGACTTCAAAACATGTGTTGAAATATTTGAGTTTTGTAAGTAATAAACAAAGAACAAGAAAGGCAATGGAAGCAGGGAACAATACATCAAATAATAAAGAAAATATTGTTACAATAGAAAATTGTCTATTGTCATCAAATCCCTTATTAGAAGTTTTTGGAAATTCGAAAACCATAAGAAATTGTAACTCGTCTAGATTTGGAAAATATATGAAGTTGTATTTCGACAATAACGGTAGAATAATGAATTCTTGCATTAACACATATCTTTTAGCAAAATCGAGAGTAGTACATTTACCAAATAATGAAAGAAACTATCACATTTTTTATCACATACTTAATGAAATGACTCAAGAACAAAAAAATAGATGGGGTTTAATGAATGACAAAGATATTTTAAATGTACTAGAGTTTAATTATTTGAAAACAGAAAATCTAAAAAAATCTGAAATTAGTAATAACATGATAGATTTTAGCCTTAGCGAGATAATGAGAACAGTTCCATACAATATGAGTATTATAAATGAGTCATTCAATTCAATAGGAGTTAATTCAATGAACAGAGAATACATTTACGATGTTATAATGTCAATTCTACTATTGGGTAATTTGGAATATAAGGAAGTTGCAAATCAGGAGGAAGATGAGTGTGAATTGAAAGAGAGTTCTTTGTTAATTATTGAGAGGATAGCTAATATATGGGGATTAGAAGACCCGAATGAATTAATAGAACTACTAACAGTTAAAAAGATAGTAAAAATTAAAAAGAAACTTTCATATTCAGAGGCTATATTTACAAGAGATAGTATATCAAGATATCTTTATGAATGGACATTTAATAGTGTTGTTGAACTTATTAATATCGCCTTAAAACAGAATATAAGCTCAAATATTGAATATCGTTCATTAAAGGATAATGATATTTCTGAGTTAAATTCAAATAATGACAATTCTATTGGAATATTGGATATATTTGGGTTTGAGGACTTAGAACCTAATTATGTTAATAGTTTTGAGCAATTATTGATAAACTATTGCAATGAAAGACTTCATAGCTTCTTTTTAGAACAGTTGTTGTATAGAGATACAGTGTTATATAAAACTGAGGGAATAAATGACAAAATCTCAACACAGCCGTCTTCAAATGTGATTGATTTACTTTTTCAACAATCCTTCGTATGTACAATTATGAGTGGCGTAAACCCAAAATATTTAGTTAACGATAACGACGAATATAATAATCGGATATCTGAAACGGACCGAAGTCCATTTAAAGAGAAATTGGATAATAATAATTTACTTGTGGGATCGTTACCTTATAATATAATATCAATTCTAGATGAAACAGGAAAAATACCTATGAAGGGAAATAGGGATCATGCATTTTGCAATAGAGTACATATGTTAAATAAGCTGTCAAATGCAAGTACAAACAAAAACATTACAATTAACAGGGGATCTATTTGTTCTGGAGCAATGAATAATATAAAAAACGATGTTAATTTGTCAGAAGAAAGATTTATAAATTTAACTAGTGCAATAAGCAATGTGATACAAATACAGAAATTAAATACAGACAAAACGTTCACAATAAATCATTTCGCAGGGCCTGTTAAATATACAAGTCATGAATTTATTTCAAAAAATACAGATTTTTTATCTCATAATATAGAGAATGTACTTTTATCTAAAATAAAGTCTATAAAAGAGATAAACAATTTAAAAAATGCTCTTCGAAATAGTGGTTATACTGCAGGAAGTGGTTTTATTAATGATGAAAATGACACTGAAAGTATTAATACTATTGAATTGAAGTTAGATAATGAAATAAATAACGCGGATAAACAAACATCGAGAAAAAGCGTTATTTACTTGAGTAATATAGCGAATTCATCATTAAATCAGGTACCAACTCCAATAAATACAAATAAAAACAAGAGTGTATCAACAATGTTTGTTAAACAAGTACAAAATATGCTGGAAAATGAACTTTACTCAACACAAAGCCATTTCATAAGGTGCATAAAACCAAATAATTATCAAATACCCTTACTCTTTGACAGTGAGAAGGTTTATAAACAATTAAAGATTGGCGGAATAATTCAGATATTGAATATAATGATTTACGGATACCCATGTAGAATACCTTATATCCGAATATACAACTATTTTAAACAAATTATCGAATTAGATGATGATTTTGAAAGTCAAGAGAAGAATACAAGTGGAATAAAGAAAAAAGCGGAAGAATTGTTAAGAGATTGTAGACTGTTTGTATCAATATTACTAGAATATATGGGTTATGCAAATAAAATAGACTATCAATTAGGTTTAACAAGAGTTTTTTTCAAGTATAATGTATTGGATAAGATAGAACAGTTTATCAAAAAGTGTGACGAGAATTCACTAGAATGGAAAATTGAATGTATAAATAGCTTATACAGTTATTGGATTAAAAGAAGATGTTCAAATTACTGGAACATGTTAAGATGTTGCTTTAAAATATACACTCTAAATAAACATATTAGAAAGAAGAATTCAATTAGGGTTATAGGAAAGTATATAATTAGTTATATTGAATTAAAAAGGGAGAACAGAAAAAAAGAAATGGAAAGAAGAAAAGAAGAGGAAGAAAAGAAATTGGAACTCGAGAGAATAAGAAAAGAGCAAGAAGAGATGGA